>NW_027111427.1:1528546-1530153 GCF_000696795.3 Halyomorpha halys
AACCTATATTAAAAAATAAAATCTGTATCAATACTTTTTAAGCAAGTAATGTCACTAGACTAAGTTGTGTAAGGAAGTGATTTGGTCTCGTTCCAAATTCTGATTTTTACGGAATTAAGAGTACCCACCTAATGAGGCTGGACGAACCCCGGATGTCTTCCGAATCCACAGGGTTGACCCATGGCTACAGTTAAAAGAAAATAATTATCTGCCACAGCCAAACTAGGGTCCTTGGAGTTAGCTGTACAATGCCTAACCGTTGAGCTACACATATCCTTCTACACATATATTTTAGTATTTTCTACATAAGTATTTTTTGTATTCCCTCTGTATGGTCTTTTAGTACGCTCTTACAATGCTTATTAAATTTCCTTCTACAGTTATGTATTTTAAGAATGTATGTTTTAATTTTTTATTTTGAAAGTTTTGTCGCTTGGAGGAACCGTGTTTGAAATATGTGGGCCTTAAAAATTCTTTTGCGTAAGGCACACAAAAAATTAAGGGATAAATTATGATAAAACTGGAACTTTTCCACACTAATCCCCAACTTCCTTCCAAGTTTAAGTCTAATCAGAGCCGTTTTTGAAATATAAGTATGCCGAGTAAAATACTTCTACGTTTAAGCCAAAGTAATAGTATGTTAAAATCGGACTGGGGCCAGGTGTGAACCCGTAAAATCTCTAAAAAATTTCATTAGCATTGAGTCGCATTTGATTAGTTATATCTAATTAATTAATATAATTAGCCAGACAAACAACAGTCAGAAACTAAACTGATTTTAAATGTAAAATGAGAGTGAACATTTTCGAATCGGAGAAAATAATGTTTTTTGCATTTCCTGGATTCTTTCATGTCTTCGGTAGTGATAATAACTACTCGATCCGTACCATATTAAGTATTTTTGATAGGCGTATGGATAATTTGAGTCTGGATTATTGTTTATATAAAAAACAATTTTTTTGAAATTTTTATGGTCTTGTTGCTTGATAGGACGTTATAAAAGGCCTGGATGAAAATTTATTCGTGGGAAGGGTGAGAGTTGATAATAGAAATAATAATCATTCCTTCCTAAGCGTGAGAAAGGGAAAGATTCATTATCGGGACCCAATTCTAAATTAATTTTAGTACCCACGATCTTACCTCAACTAACATTTTAATAGCATTTTGCAGCATAACTTGAATACTTTATGATTTATTGAGATGCATCAAAATGCCATCTGTCACTGTGAAATCTCTCCTGTGTGATGTAGCAATGCTAATTGTATATAATCTTGGTGACTCTTGTATTAATCGATAAATATTAGAAATAATCAATAAAATGTAATATAAAAATTCCTTACAGCTTACAATTGGGTTATCCTTATTATAAAAAATAATAATTTACATAAATAAAAATATAATTATAAGAAGATGGTAAGGGTTGCAGTTAAAAATTAACAAATAGTTTATAACAATTTAATGTCCAACGTTTCGCCACTTTACAGGGCTTCATCAATAACTCTTTGTTCTTTTTTGACAGCAGCCCTCACCATCTTCTTATATTTAAATTTTACGGTCAACTATATGTGTATTTGTATGTGTATGTGTATGTGTATGTGTCTCTATAT
>NW_027111428.1:0-624 GCF_000696795.3 Halyomorpha halys
TTGCGAACAGAATAGAAAACAACTTTAAAAAAATACAACAAAATCCGGAATATAGATTTATTTGTAATTTAACTTTATATCTATTTTTGTCAGTTCAATTACAATATAACTTGGTTCTTTTCTACAGAATGTGGTAATTATCATTATTAACATTAAATTTAGATTAATTTGTTACATCATCTGACATTCACACTTTTGTATTTTTTTTTTAAATTTATATGTTGGCTTAAGGTCAAGAAGTAAAAATACAAGAGTACTTAAGTCATATATAAATTTTCAGGATATTTCGGGGATACTGTGTCCCCTCTTCAGCTTCTATAATTCAATATATTTTTTTATTAGAACACCCACAATTGCAAATATTGACTATGTTTCATTTTTAATTATCACTAGAAAAAAATAAAATAAATAGATAAGTATTTTAACATTATTTTGTTTTTTTACTGAATACACACCAATTGTTTATTTTTTATTCAGTCAATAATACTAGGGAGTATTAAGTAAGTAAACAAAATAGTATTTATATACTTATTTATGTATTTGGCTGTATTTTCAGTTAATAAATTAAAATTTATTATATGCATGATTGTGGATATGCTTATTGTTAAAAAAAATATTAAGTTA
>NW_027111428.1:1804-3266 GCF_000696795.3 Halyomorpha halys
CCAACAAATCATTTGCAGTTTGTTATTAATAGTTGTAAATTTCAATTAGCTTTTAATTTCCTAGAAGAGATAAAAAAATATATACATACTATTAAAAGTAAAATTAATATTATTTTGTTTACTTACTTAATATTCCCTAGTATTACTGGGTGAGTCAAAAATAAAAACGAAACAAAAACCCTGAATTATAGAAGCTGAAGAGGAAAAACATTATTCCCGAAACGTCCCAGAAAAAAATGATGTGACTTTAGTACTGTTGTATACTAATTTTTAAAAAATAATAAATAAAAAAATAAGCTAATTTTTGAAATTGAAAAAAATTCTCTCTTAGTGTTGGTTTACATTAGCACATTCTATTGAACAGAACCAAGTTATATAGTAATTGATAAGGCTAAAATAGATAAAAAAGTTAAATAGCAAGAAAAAAATCATAATTAAATCTGTTAACTGGATTTTGTTACATATTAACGTGGTTTTCTATTCTCTTAATTACTAACATACACTTCTTATTTATACAAACAAATATTTGATGTGATTATAACTAATTGAATTTATTTTTTAAAGAAAATATAAAAAGTTTCTTTGAGAAATAATTAGTTTATTATTACGAAACATTTACGTTTGCCAACAATCAAATTATTTTGATATACATTAATTCAAAAATAGTTTAGGCCAAAAATGTTTTATAAATTACTTTATTGACTATTTTAAATCATTTGATGAGTTTTCTATCAAAATTTAATATATCCACTTCTGAAAAATAAAAGTTTTTGGAACAATTTAAAATTGTACACATAAAATTTATTTCAAAATTTAAATTTTCTCCTGTCGAATAGCTGTTACAAATCAAAATTTTCTATAAAAATTTAATTTGTATATACAACATAATTCTACAATAAAAGTCTCAAAAATGAACATAAACCTCATTTAACTTCTTTTTTTTCCCTTTAATATTATAATATCTATCAATTATATCTTATTTTTTTCAGAAGATTTCAATATTATGTTAAATTTTATGGTTTCAAGACTTAAAAATATTTTAGTTTAAAACACAATATTCTACTTATTGACTATTGTAGGGATAGAATTAACCTAAATCCCTTTCAGGTAAATAACAAATAAAGATAAATATGGATTGGGCTAAGAGATAAACTAATAAAATAAATAAATAATGGAAACTCACTTCAATATAAATTCGGTTCATCATACACGCTGTATGGAATCAAGAAGTTTGAAGTTTTAGGTTACCTTGACTATATAACTACTTGATAATATAAACCACCATAACATTTTATTGGATTCAATAATAAAATATAAAAGTGATTCAAACCGATTCGTTGTTGTCAATAGTTTATCTAGATTTGTGGGATATAAAAGTGAAAACTACAAGATAGATAATGTTTCAATATTCATAACGGATAATTTGAAAGTAAGACCGATAAATTCTAAATAAAATATTTAA
>NW_027111428.1:6408-6855 GCF_000696795.3 Halyomorpha halys
CAAATAATTAAGAAATTTACGAAAAATAAAACTTTGCGTTACAGCTTGAAAGCCAATGGCTATAAAAAAGAAAATATTCTTTTGTTTACTACAATACAATTTATAATTGTTTATTTAGAATAGTTTTTTTTAGTTATTGCTTCTAATTTAACAAAAAACGTGACGCTGAAAAACACAAAATATTAATTTTCTCCTTTAATGTAGAGAACCTTCGTCTACATGAACTTTTTTGTTAATTTTGTTTGCTTCATCCTTTTTTAATATTGCTAAAGGGGAGAGGGGGGAGAGCACCCATGATATAGGTGTATAGCTAAGTATCGAAACTGAAAAAATGCGTTGTTGAGGTTTCGCATAGAGCAAAAGTACATCGTAAACTATCTCGATTTCTGGCCCGGTATTAAAACATTAGTAATATTTAACTTCTTTTTTTTCCCTTTAATATTATAA
>NW_027111428.1:6913-7253 GCF_000696795.3 Halyomorpha halys
GATGCGAAACAGGACACAAACTCCTAATAGTAAATATTTACATATTATTAATGAGGTGCTGCCAAGTGAAAATATTCCCGTTTAATAGACTATTGTAAGAGTGTTAATCAGGACTTGAACATCCTGTACATCAGAGTTGGAAAAAAATAAGTCAAAATTATTATGGAAACACAGTTTATATGTTAATGGTTGATTAATAAATAAACTATGTTTCCATGACAATTTTAACATAGAGTTCTACACAACTTATTTTCGCCCATCTTTGCTTTATATATTAGAAATAGTAATAACCCATACGAAATGATATAAATAAGTCATGAGATATACCTGACTTGAATAA
>NW_027111428.1:9210-11077 GCF_000696795.3 Halyomorpha halys
TTAATAACATAAAGATAACTGTATTTTATGCTCAAACCTATCAATCACACCATCAATCTAATTAACAACTGACAGTAATTATTTTATTAAGCTTTACAACAGCCTAACATTAAGTGCAATGCGAAATAGTCCACGTCTCGTTGATAATCCCACTTATATTGGAGTGGGGAAGGTTGTAAAGGGACCCCTACAGGGTGATGCGGAATGAGTCACTACTCAAAAGCAAGATTGATTCAATCACGAAGACCCTGAAACCATTAGTCTAATTGGCATGTAAATGAACAGTAAGGATCTTCTGCAATGTTTATTTCGATTTATAATAAACAAAAGGCTTGTTTGGCCATCAGTTTTGCAGTATTTACCTGCAATAATAAAGGAAAAGGCACAATAAGAACAAATTAAATTTGAACCCCTCAACGTTGAATTATGAAATGTCCGTTTTCAAAATGTTCTCGGTAATCCATCAGTATTGCCCCTACACGGTCAAACTAAAAGACCATCTTTGGTTTTACTGCCTTTTCCACTGACCTTGTAGGCGCCCCCTTAACATTACATAGCTGAAGAAGGTTGAAGTAACCCTGTTCGAGGCTAAAGGTTTTCGTTTGAATCTTCCAACAATGATGTGTCTAATTTATTAATTATTACTTCATTTGGTTCCTTCACTAATTTATTCATGACTGTCACAGAATACATCGGCAATAAATACGAGTTATAAAATTATAACAATGAGAGCTTTAACGGATATGAGTGAGTTGTGGCACATAGTCCTGGTTGTAATTATTATTTGTTGTTAGCCAAGGAGCTACATCATCCAACTCCTTTTATTTATTCACTTTAGCGATTTCGGGAATAAGGATGTTGTTGGAATTATTGTGGAATATTTTTAACTGTTGTTGTAACACAGTCCAGTTCTGTGATAATAATATCGTTTGATAAGCTGTCAAACATAAAATTAGTAATTATCAAAAGTAAGTGGTAATGAATAGCTTCTACTTCGTCTTAGAAATTATGACTTTCAATTAAATCACTTCAATAACAAAACATTTGTTATTGGCTTAACTTTAAGTAGATTAGGATGGTCGGGTTATCTTACAGATTACCAGCATATACTAGCTGAAGTGCGAGATTAATCACAAGGTTTACGGTATCCTTTACGAAATCAGAGTTAACAATTAACCGACTCCAATTCTACTCGATAATACTTTTAATTTTTTTTTATTTATTGATAAATATCTGCCACAGTTGTTGGGCGATAAATAGTAGTGATTACTGATCACATTAAAATAAAATGGCATAAGAATAAAAATAAATCAATAAATGAAAAAAAAATACATAAAAATAAATAAAATATCTCTCTAATTATATACAAACAGAAGGATAAACAAAATAAGCATAATCAAACTATGTACATGAAAAATAAATAAATAAAATAATCACTAGTCGCATTTACACTCTTATATACAATATTTACACTATCGACCTGAGGATCCCTGAGCCTATATATCTATATCCCCCACGTATGAGAGGTAGAGCAGAGCTGTTTGAGATCCCAGCGCATCCCTCTCACCGCGTTATTGCTAATGAGCCAGTGGAGGCTGAGCAAGTGCGCTAAAGCCAAACACTCAACTTGAGTGGAGCATCTGACCACTGCCAGAACTCCAATTGTCCATTTTTATTTTACAATAAGTCTCTTGGCCACTGCCGTTTCCACCTTCGAGGTGGATTGTAGGGATGGGTGGAACTGGATAAGGAAGGAGGTTGAAGTAACCCTATTCGAGGCTAAAGGTTTTCGTTTGAATCTTCCAACAATGATGTGTCTAATTTATTAATTATTACTTCATTTGGTTCCTTCACTAATTTATTCATG
>NW_027111428.1:13070-13330 GCF_000696795.3 Halyomorpha halys
TTTTTTTTATTCATACATAACTACACGTTACTTGTTTAATTTTATACTTACTCTCAATTTTAACATTTTATTAGTCTTCAAATTCACACAAAACTTTTATAATAAGCTGTGATAGATCGTTGGAAAAGATAAATATGAGATGGATGAGAGAACAATAGATGTTAAAATATATGTAATATAATTCAGTTAGAAAATTAATAAAATACAATTATACATATTTATTTATAATGAAAAATATAATAATACTAATAAAGAATAAT
>NW_027111429.1:0-1297 GCF_000696795.3 Halyomorpha halys
TTATTTTATTTATTTATTTTTCATACAGATAGTTTGATTATGTTCATATTGTCTATTCTTTTCTTTGTATATATTTTAAGAGAGTTTATTATTATTATTTTTTCTTATTTATTTATTTTTTTTATTTTAGTATGTATGAGATCATCCATGGCAATAAGTAATAGTGTGCCCACAACTGTGTGGCAGATTGTAATATCTATCAATAAAGCACTATATTGAAAAAATTCAGGCCGACTGACCAATCAAAGTGTGGTAAAAGATTTTTTTGAAGTAAACAATGTTGATATTCGTTTTTCGCACCGCAAGAAACCTTTATATACTAATTTTAAAAAAAAAGATTAAAGATGGATCTAGCCGAGATTAAATTTTCAAACTGTTCTATTAACGTAGGGATAGGATAAAATGGAGAGGAGTTACGAACAATATTCACAGGGGAAAAAATTCTCTGAATAAATCAAAGTGAAAAATTAACAATTAGAGTTATAGGGCTAACAAATAGAGTTAGCCTATGAGATACTTAAAATTAAGATAAGAGTTAGAGATCATTTATATAAACTAATAACAAACAATATAACAACGCTGGACTATCTATCTACATTCATTAGAATAAAACAAAGACGTCAGTTCATATTTAATTATATTAAAAAAAAAAAAAACTAAACCTCCTATTGTGATGGTAGGCATTTAGCTCTGAGCAAAAGATTCTGTCTTACATAAATAAAAAAAAGTTTAAGATCCAATCCTGAGGGTACAGACAGAAATTTAAACAACAGATTTGGTTAATATGGCTTAGTTTCGGCATGTATCGGATTCGGTTATCATGATATGCAGGAAAATTGGTCAAAAAATGGAAACAATCCACCATTACCGTTCCATCACAAGCTGGAAAGGAATATGATATGATATATTTTAATTTTTTGATCTAATTTACTCTAAGCCACATTATGTTTTAATCATTTTTTGTAAATATAATATAGGTTAATGAAATCAGTGATATTTTTTTCTTATTCTCAGAAAGAGACAAACCTATTTGCATAGAATACCTGTGAAAAAAAAGAATAATTTCTGAGCTACATACCAAAAAAAAACTTTTAATTTTGTTCATAACTTTCTACTTGAGGATTTAGAGATTGGGATGGAACATTTTGAAAAAAAAACTGCACGAAAATCGTTCCACTAATAAAAATAATTGAAAAATAGTTGACCATCCCCTTTTATATATACAAAGATAATGAAAAATCAGTTGTCAGTAAATTTATTTTGAGAAATCTATATCTCAGGAATTAATAGACAAAGG
>NW_027111430.1:0-5219 GCF_000696795.3 Halyomorpha halys
ATAAATTATATATACATATATAAAGCCTTCAATATTGTACTGGGTTCCATAACTTGGATAACTTCTATGTGGTTGAGAGAGGGACTAGGGTTTATTTAGGGAATGGAACTTATTGCGTTTGTGTATATATATTTATGTACTCCAAGCTCTCAACCCTAAACAGACTTTTAGACCCTCGTCCTCTTCTCTCAAACGGATGAATGTTATGTAAGTTATTTGAAGCCAGTAGGGGCTTGGCCGAACTAAAAGCGGAAAATACTAGAAAAGTCTGGCGAAAAGAACCGTTTAGCTAAAGAGAACTAAACAAATGAAAAGGACTCTATAAAGACCGAATCAATTCTCTGTTCCTTAGAAAGCTTTTAAGTAACTAATTTAAATAAATAGATGTAATCAATATAGGTTCTCTTGTTTACTTTATTTTTTTTATTCACGACGAAAAAGTTCTGAGCATTAGTATTATTATATTACAGCTTATTTTAAATTTCGTAAAAGAGAAGCTGCTATGTTTGCAGATGTTTAACCGATAAAGCGGTGGCTAAACAATGAGTCAAGAATGAGAATAGGATGATTAATAAATACATGATGGATAAAATTAGGTTTTGAACCAAAATCAAAAAAATAAATTTATGATTAAATCATGCTATAATACTTTACTACTAAAATGATCTACCACTAAAACTTTTCTAACATAGTCGATTAAGTGCTACAAGCCATCAGGTTTTCTTTATTTTTTTTTCTATAAAAGATTTCCACAATTAATTTAAATCATATAATTGCACTAAGTTATTCATCGCAACAGATTGAAACAGATATTTAATTTGCTGAATTCACTATAGCTTTCAGATTAGGTTAATTTTTAATTAATTCATAACAATATTAAAATTGCACTTTTAAAATTTATTTATTTATTTAAAAAATATATAGATTACACATATTAACGACTAACCTGGAATCCTCCCACAAGACTGGAAATTGCACGTCGATTTCTACTAATAAATCACTTACTAGACAAACGGTCTAAACTTCCAGTTCATCACAAAAGACTGATTTACATGACAATTATAAGGCCTATCTGGACATAAGGAGTTGAGGTTTGGGTCTCCACTAAACCTTCGAATTCCTCTCGTGTCTAATCCTTAAAATCCAAAATCCTTCGTAAATGCTCCTTATATTGTCACGAATAAAATCATCAATGAAGACCTTAATGTTCCATATGTAATCGATTTAGCCTGAGCAGATACCAACCCTTCCATTTTAAACTCCCTAACCATCAAAACCCTCTAGTATCTAACTTTGCTTCCACTTCTATTACTGATAATTCTCCGGGGCGCCAGAAAAGAAGATGACCTCGAGACCTTCTAGTGTTGAAATATGATTAGAATGCTACTAATGGGTATTTTCTCTACATACGTGTGTGTAAAAAAAATGCGTTTTTATGTAAATAAAGTTGTAAATTGCAATAAATAAATATTTTAAAAAAATTACATCTGTTTACATTCAGTTTCGTGCGTAATCGAATTTATATCATTTCTTTTTTTTAAATTTATACTTTGATAAATGTGATTAAAATCAGGGATCTCTTCTTACCACTTTATTCCGTTTAAACAGGGTTCTACTACGATACAATATGATGTGCTCTTTACCATTTAAACGACATTTGTGTCATTTCTGTGACATTGGTTTCTGAAATAACCGATTCAGTCTGGTTGAATGGAGTCTTCTTCTCTCTGTAGTATTATGTACATTACCAATAAATGTACTATATAAATGCCCTCTAAGTGAGAGAGAGAGAGAGAGAGAGAGAGAGAGAGAGAGAGAGAGAGAGAGAGAGAGAGAGAGAAGGTGTGGGAGAGAAAACTTTATTTTAAAAAGTTGTATTGCCCAACAGCATTTTTTTTATTCTTATAATTTATAGGCATAGAAAAATAAAAATTGGTGGTATAAAATTAACAAAATATAAATTTTATCTATTTATATTTAGATTCTTTTATTTTACTTCATTTCTTTTTATAAATATCTTTTTAAAAACTTTCTATATCTTTTTTTGGTTGTTTTTATCTTGATCTCATTTAGCCCCCATAAATTCCGCAAAATGTGACGAAACGTTCCTTACTTAAAATAGTTTTTCTACAATTATTTATACTTTTTTTGATCGTTAGCCGGACCATCTTCCTACAATTGACTGTTTGCCAAAACCGTCTAGATTTGTAAATATATATATTAATTTTTAAAGTAACATTATAACAACGAATAAATAATTATAATCATATATATGAATCTGTTGTGAATTTAATGAAAAGGAAAAAAAAAAAAAAGATATACTAGAGAAATATAGGGGTGTTGAAATGACGGACAGATACTTAAAAATTATAATGAAATCTGTTGTCTGTGAAAGGCAAGTTTTTTTCTTTTTTTTAATGCTTCAGGATCATAATAAATTAAAAAGCTGTCCCTTTTTAATGCCCCTTCCTCTCGAAATAAAATTCTCTTGTAATTGGCATCCCCTAACGAGGCTAATATAAAAAGCTGGAAAGTCAGAACTAACCAGTCAAAGGGTTGGGAAATGGGTCGTTTCTCTCATGGACCAATCACATTATAAATGCCTTCTCTTTTTCGTTAAAGGAAATTAAATGGTTTTAAAATTAGACTAGAATTTGTTACGAATGGTTGGTAATGAAAATGTTTAAAATATTTAAAATTAAAAAAAATTATATGCTGGAAGATTGCTGATTGACTGTGTATTAATAAATGGAATATGGTCTGGGTGTGGTCAAATTAAACTCAAATAGTAATATTTTGTACTAGTTTTATCTGAGACAACGTTTCGCCCCACGTTGCAAGACTTTCTTCAGGGCTAAAAAAGATACAAACACATAACATAGGTAAAAAAGCAAATGGAAAATTACTAGGGTATACAATGAAACATAAAAATTAAAGGTTATAAACAATAAATGAAAACGGAAATAGTAACAGATAAAAAAAAGAAGTAGTAAAGAAAGAACAAATTAAGAGATGAAAAGTGATAAGAATAAAATCAAGAAGAAAAAAAAAGGAAGGAAATTAACGAAACAGAATTCGTACCTGTTTTAACGGAAATCAAAGTCAGAGTGAACCGTTTGTATTGGGAGGAGTTAGGGTGGCAGTTAAATACGTTAAATTTGAAAATAATTTTAAAGTAAACAGTGTAGAAAATATTAAAATTAGGTAAACAATAAATGATAATATACATAACAGAGGGGGAGAAGAAATATTTAAAAAAAAATTAAAATTTACATGGATAGAAAAAAAGAAGAAATAAAGTTAAAATAATGGGATACAATAAATATAAATGATTCAGAAAGAAAATATACCAACAGAGTGGGGATACAGAGGTATGTAAATTATATATTAGAAAAATTAATAATTGAAATTAATTTTTACAATTAATAATTTTTTCATTGTATACCCTCGTAATTTTTCATTTACTTTTTTACTTATATTAATTGTTCGTCTCTTTTTTTAGCCCTAAGGAAAGCCCTGCAACTTGGGGCGAAACTCAAATAAAAATATTACTATTTGAGTTTTATTTGACCCCACCCGGACCATATTCCATTTATTAAAAAAAAATTATAGTTCGGAGTTTTTAATATTCTCTCTGAAAGTGAACTCTAAACATTAACAAAGACAAAAACGATTACGCAATTTTATACAAAAAGACGACCACATTATTTAAACTGTACACCAATACGAAAGACAAGGACAAAATATAGCAGCAGTCTACTATTGTGTAAGAAAATCCCTGAGAAGAGAAATTCGAGAAATCCTATTTTAGAACTTTCAGAACAGTATCTCAAAAAAGGAGTGTATCAACACAAATTTAGTTGTACCTCTAACAGATAACTCCGTCAACAACCAAACGGCTCTCTATATATATGGTTGAGTGAAAGTAGTCAACAGATTCTGATAAAATAGGGGGTCAACTTACCCTAGTTACCCACCTACACACACAATCCCTAAAAATTTAATCCAAGTTAGATTAATTGTTTTATTGGTTATGCCTTAACGCTCTCCTGTTTTAGACTGACTAGGAAACAAATTAGTTTCTGTAGTGATATTCGATTCTTTGGCCAAATTTGTTTTTAAATTCCCTGTCATGGGCGTGCCCAAAGGAGGCAGGGGATGGTAGCTACCCGTCCCCTCCCTCGGAGTAAAAAAAATTACTAATTCAATAAAAAAATCTATTTTCAAGCTAAACTGACTGTAATAACTTATAAGGCAATGCGAAAATTACTTATAATGTTCTTAAAATTTTTGTTTCATTTTCCTTTTTCGTGCGAAAATGTCATACTCTGATTGACTTTGGCTTGCTCCACCAAGTTTTGGTCCTGGATATGCCCTTGTTCCTGGAAATAAATACAAATTAAATGGAATTATTGATACTTAAACTTAACTATACTTATACTCTGATTATTATAATTTTTAATAAACTTTTAAATCTGTGTATATGGTTAAACTGGAACTGTTAACGCCATAATAGATAATTACCTTGTAAATAGTATTTACTTTTATAGTTTTAGTTATATAGTTATATAGTTTTATTAGTATTTAATTTAGTTACATTTATTTTTATTTGTATTGTTTTATTTAGATTTAGTTATTTGAAAAGAAAAATGTGTAATTATATTTGTTTGTAATAATGAGTAATAGAGACAGTTGCTAGGGGTGATCATTGTTGCTAGGAAGCGTCACCTAGCAACGGACCGACCATCTTAGTTTTTTAGAGCAGTTCTTGCTAATTAGTGGCCCTGATAGCGTCCTCGGCAGCCCTGTCTGCTCTTATATTTTAATAGTTTGGATATTTGTTGAGTGTTTTAGTCGTCCCTACAGTTCGAAACCGGACCTTTTCTGTGTTTCGACTTTAATATCGCAGTTCCGGCTAATTAGTGGCCGTGGTAGCGTCTAAGCAGCCCTGTCTGTTCTTATAATTTAATAGTTTGGACATTTTTTGAGTGTTTTAGTCGTCACTACAGTTCGAAACCAGACATTTTATGTGTTTCGACTTTAATAGAGCAGTTCCGACTAATCAGTGGCCCTGCTAGCGTCATTAGCAGCCCTGTCTGCGTTAATTTTGTCGACTCGCCTAATACAATTCGGATATTCGGACCATCAATGAGCCACTAGTAGTGAGAATACGGGCGAGCTGGGACACCGATTTGGGCAGCCAATCAGAAGCCAGCATT
>NW_027111430.1:5269-10920 GCF_000696795.3 Halyomorpha halys
TATATATAGCTGTACAGAGCCTCTTAATAATAATTATAACTCTGTATTATTAGAATTTAAATTAGATAACAAACTCAATACCATATGATCATATACCAGATGTTTCAATAATAAAATGTTCAGTTGTTAAGTAACCTTTTGTCGTTACTCTGCTCGAATCCGTTTTTCAGCTGGCTCAGTCAACAGCGGAGTGGCAGAAACTTGAAGCGGAGCGCCAGAAACTAGAGGCTCAGCTTTCCAAGGCGACTGAGAACACGCAAATCGAAATGTTAAAGATGAGAACGCAGAACTCTGCGTTCATCCATGAAGTGATCAGTCAATTGGAACCATTCAGCGGGATAGTAGGCGACCTGGAGCATTTCCTCAAAGGCGGTGATCAGATCAAGAATTTAATTACCTCCAGACAGGAAACCGCCACGCTATTGGAATCGGACGTGAAACTACTCGAGGCCTCTCTGGTCGGTCGTATCTTGAGACGCGTTCTGAATGCGGTGCAGGGCGACCTAACATTACCCTGGGAAACATTAAAAGCTCGTCTCAAGAAATTATATGGCGGCGGGAGATGGACTCCGGAGGAGGATGTTTTTTATTTATTTAAGAAGGGGCGAGCCCAGGGTCAGTCGGAAGGCGAGTTCGCTCAAAAACTACTGGTCCTTTACAATCCTCTGACGGAGAAAATGATGGAGACGTGTGGACAAGCAGAGGGATCCCAGAAGATGGAGTTCATGAAAGGGATGCTGAAGGTCCAACTCAACTATTATTTGGACAGTCCTGGATCGCTGCCCAGAGACCGGAATTTCATCGAGTGCGCCCATGATCTTGTGGACGCAAGAGAACGTAGGGAGGCACGCTTCGAGAAATCCGAAGCGGAGTGGACGGAGGTGAGGTCGCCACGAAGACAGCAACGAAGCTCCGCAAAGCGGACCACCCACAACAGTGGCAGTTATGAAAAAAGGCCAAGTAGAGGACCAGAGGAAAGGAGGCAGCGATCAGATCGGCGCTGCTATGAATGTAACAGAACCGGACACGTAGCCGCCCAATGCAAATATACGAGGTGCTACGAGTGTGGTAGACAGGGACATATAGCTCGTGAATGCCTGAGACGTAACCCCCGGCAGAACAGGAGAGAACCTCCACCGGAACCCATGGAAGTCAATAATCAGGACTGGAACAGCAGGCGGACCGTAAAGAGGAGCGGCAGGCACTCCACCAGCGACGAATCATCAGGCGAGGAGAGCGTCCGTTCTGAGCGCAGTCGCCCGGCTTCGAGAAGTCATGAGGTAAGAGGAGGGAAACCATGGGAGGAAAGACCATCCGGAACCGAGGTGTTAGCGGGTCGCGGCCCCTCAAACTGAGGACGCGGTAATGGGTGGGGTAACCGGTGGGGCGGATTAATAGTTTATAATAGCCTACAGGGAGGACGCATTACAAGGTTGCCCGTGGCGAGTCTGGAGAAATCAGGGGTGAAATTTCTGATAGATACAGGGAGGACCAACTCATTAATTAGTCGAAGAGGGGCGGAGAAACTAGGCGTCTGGGCGGATCGGAGACAATCCGCCTGTACGGTGTCCACGGTCAGCGGCAAATGCCAAACAATAGGGGAAACGAGATTTAACCTTCGGGTATTGGCAGGGTCAGATACGGAAGTATTTATCCACGTTATCGAAAAGTTAATGGCAGGGTTCGAGCTGATCATTGGGTGTGACATCCTACAACGAGCGGGGTTCAAACTGAATTTTAACAACACCAAATGGCGATATAAAATCGGTCAACAACGATATCAAGTCACTTGGTCGATAAAAATTATGACCTGTTTTATCGAGAGGGGGAATTTTTGCCCACCACAGGGAAAACCGAACACCGGATCCATCTAAAGTCGGAAACCCCAGTCTATGTAAAAGACAGACGGTACCACCAGGCCATGAGGATTGTTATTAGAGAACAATTGGACGAACTTCTCTGACAAGGCATAATACGACAGAGTAATTCCCCGTTTAATAGTCCATTATGAGTAGTAGAGAAGAAGCAGGGTGAACGGAGTTGGGCCGCAAAACAATACAGAGTCGTAGTTAAATGAGGCAACGAAGGATGAGCGGTACCCGCTGCCACGAGTCGAGGACATACTGGACCGACTATCGGGGGCGACTATTTTTAGTACCATAGACCTTAAAAGCGGTTACCACCAGGTCAAGATGGCAGAAGCAGATATACCAAAGACGGCATTTTCTTGGGAGCGGAGGCACTTTGAGTTCGTGCGAATGCCTTTCGGGTTGAAGTTAGCTCCGTTAACTTCCTAACGTCTCATGGATGAACTACAGAGCGGCCTAGGGGAGGAATTTTCGCAGGTATACATGGACGACCTGATTGTTTTCAGTAAGAACGAGCGGGAGCATACCGAACACATGACACGGGTTTTTGACAGGGTCCGAAGATTCGGTCTCAAGCTGCCGCTGGAAAAATCTTAATTCGGACTCAATGAAATCTGGTTCTTAGGACACGTGGTATCGG
The DNA here is from genome assembly GCF_000696795.3 of Halyomorpha halys. Taxonomy (NCBI): domain Eukaryota; kingdom Metazoa; phylum Arthropoda; class Insecta; order Hemiptera; family Pentatomidae; genus Halyomorpha; species Halyomorpha halys. The sequence continues at coordinate 7,778 of NW_027111430.1, forward strand.
AAAAGTGGGTACGGCCAGATCAGGAACGTGTGAGACGCGCCTTTACCGAGGAATGCCCGCGGAGTGAGGAGATTCTTGGGTATGATTAACTTTACCGCAAGTTCATCCCGCGGATTGCGGAGATCACTCATCCACTTAGCGAAATTCTAAAAAAATGGAACCGATTCTGTCTAGGTTCGGAACAGGTCGCGAGTATCGAAGAATGCCGGAAAATTCTAACGACGCGGCCTTTGTTGGCATTCCCTGATTTCCATAGATTATTCAAAGTAACTACAGACGCTAGCGAGTTGGCTATTGGGGCCGTTCTATCTCAGTATTTTGAAGAGGGGGAAAAACCCATTGCATATGATGGACGAAAATTAAATTCGGCTGAACAACGATACAGCGCGATTGAACGCGAACTTTTGGCAGCGGTATGGGCCGTGGAATATTTTCGGCCATACGTTTACGGCAGAAAGTTCGAATTACTAACAGATCATAAACCCCTCTTACACCTCGGATCACTGAAGGAATCCTCAGCACGAGTATCGCGGTGGACAGAAAGGCTCGCGGCCTCTAACTTCCACATCGTGCATAAAAAAGGCGTGGACAATGTAGTGGCCGATTGGTTATCGCGAGATCTAGTAGTGAACGCGATTGAGGACGACGAAGCCGCCGTCGAACCGTTTGCGCTTATAGGTATCTACGCGAGGGGGCGGAGAGCGAATCGGATGGGAATGCAACACCAACAGACAGACCCGCAGAAATGCCGGAAATTGATGAGATAATCAACGATAAAAAGTTACAAATCGTTATAAAATCGAAACAGGCCACCGGAACAGAAATAAGGACGAGTGTTTACGAAGGCCTATCGACTATATTGATTCGCGCCCCTGCTACATTAGAGGAAAATAAGCTGGAGCGTATATTCACGGAATTCGCGAGACCCGGCCGCAGCTGCCACGTGTACGTAGGAAATAAAGTTATAGCGGACAAACTCAAAAGACTGTGGAGACAGGAGCGCGTAGGAGTGGGTTATTCGTTAACTAGATGTCTACAGCAGGTAGAGACAATCGCCGACCCAGCGCAACAAAAACTCGTCGCAGACCACCACGCAGGCAAAACAAATCATAGGGCTATAGAGGAAACCTTGCGCGCGCTGAAGCGACTTTACTACTGGAAATCTATGAGGCGCACTGTGGGTGACTGTATCGCGGCGTGCGTCAACAGGCCAAGTACGATCGCTGACCACCGGTAGCCGAACAAGTAACCACACCCACCACACTCGAACCTTTACAATCGGTCCAAGTGGGCATCTACTCTAACGAAAAACAGTAGTGGCTAACAGCGGTTGATCCATTCAGTAAAATCGCAAAGGCCTACCCTATCGAAGCTAAGACCCCCGGGGCAGTTTGGGAGGGAATTCTCCAATGGTGTGCAAGCTACGGGGTACCGGACGAAATCATATCAGATTGCGGTAGGGTATTTGATAACTCCCTAATTCGCAGTGAGAGCAAGATTTTGGGCATTACCTGGCGACGCAACACTCCCCATCACATCAAGGGCAGGGGCGCGGTTGAACGACTGCACAACACGCTAGGGGAACATTTTCGGTTGCTTAAGTTAGGGCGGAATCTCGATCCATACGAAGCCATTCCGCGCTTGGTGTTATCACCGGTAGAGATAGTGTTCGGACAGAGGCGTCGCGATAGGGGGGACCTTATTACAACTAACAATAATCATCTCAGAGTGAAACTTCATCAAAAAAGGGTGCAACGCCAAGAGACATGGGCAAAAGTACGGGAAAGATTGATACGTGAAAAACAACTACGAGTTATGAAAGCAAATGACCGCCCTACAGTCTGTAAAACAGGTCCGGTAGCATTGGGTACAATTGTATATCGTCGATTAAGGACCGCCCGCAATAAAACCGCTGTGCGCTACGAGGGCCCCTATCGGATCATTACCATTAGGAAACACAACCTGTTTACAATAAGAGACGTGAATCACCCGTTTAGGTCCCGCACGGTTCATCTTGAAGAACTGCGAGTACTTCTCCTAGTACAAAGTGTCGAGCCGGACGGCAGCGCTCAGCCTAGACCATCAAGAGAGTGATTTTATTATTTTTTTTTCCAGTAGTTGTATCAATTCAGGTCATGTTAATGAATTAGGGCCCTACAATGTATACTTATGCATTATTTTTATGGTTTAAGTGTTAGGCAATATTTCTTTATGTTAATTATAGCTCAGAGGAATAGGAGCACTTATATGTATATTTTTATTGTATAATGTTTGTTTATTTTAATTTATTTATCTTTCAGTAGTTCCTCCATACCGAGGAACTGGAGAGAGGGAGTTAGCTGTACAGAGCCTCTTAATAATAATTATAACTCTGTATTATTAGAATTTAAGTTTGATAACAAACTCCATACCATATGATCATATACCAGATGTTTCAATTATAAAATGTTCAGTTGTTAAGTAACCTTGTGTCGTTACTCTGCTCGAATCCGTTTTTATTTTAAGTTAATTCTTTAAGTCTAATCATAAGTTATATATAAGTTAAGTATTGGCGAAAGAAAAATGTCCAAAAAAAGAGAAGAAGGAATAAGATCTAACACGCTTGAACTGATGTAAAACACTGGCTTTATTGAATTCGGTACATCTCTTATATACGTTCGATCAGCTGATCCCCTCAGTCAGCTGACATCGAAATAACAGCTAACTCATACCGTAACTCCCCCCACCAGTTTACGAACAATCCCCGTAAACTAATACTATATCATATAATAACATAGAAAACAAGAACAATAAAGAAAAAATATTTACAATAAAATCAAATCCTATATACATATCATTGAAAAACTCACAAGTTCCCTTAATAAACGCTAAATACATAATTTAAGCCTAATAATAGAACAAGTTAGAATTGAATAATAGAAAAAGAAATTATTTACAAAAACCCAAAACATAGCATGAAAGAGACAATATTTACAAAAATCAATAACAATCTTCAAACAAAACAATAAATAGAATAAGTAATTAAATTTTCTGTAATACACTTATGACTTCAATATGACAGTTCTCCTCTTTTTGAGTTCTCTGACACTCTCTATCGTAACAATGTTGTGTTCCCTTATAATAATCACCCTGAATGGACCCTC
>NW_027111430.1:11024-11515 GCF_000696795.3 Halyomorpha halys
CGGGCCTTTTCCCATAACTTTCTTCGAGCAACATGGTTGTTGTGTATTTCTTCTCCGTTTACTACCGTGCACTTATAGTTCCGCTGATGTCCTCGAAGCCCAAAGAGGACCTCAAATGGTGAAAACCCCGTAACTGTATGTACAGAATGATTGAATGCCACAATCGCCTTAGGCATTGCCGCGTCCGATTCCAGTCCCTGGTTAGCCTGATATAGGCTCTACAGATCTGGTTATTCATCACGCCTGGCTGTGACCAAATCGTCGTGATATTACTCCTCCCATAATTGCTGCACTCAACTTTGAGCAATCCAGTGGTCCTCGTCTTCCATACAATCTGGCGCCTCTTGTCGTTTATTATGTCCTCCAGTTCCACCATATCTCCTGGTCTTCCTTCATCCAAACTCTCATTAGACGAAGATTCCTCCCTATCCTCTTCCTCCGCCACATTCTGTTCTTCTTCCTCTCCCGGTGCCCACTGCCGCAAGAATTGT
>NW_027111430.1:14092-14927 GCF_000696795.3 Halyomorpha halys
GGGATGTACTGTCAATAATCATTCCCTGGCGTTTTAAACTTTGATGCTCTTGCCTGATGTGGTGACGTAGCGCCTGCGGGGGGGGGGAGGGGGCTAGTTTCAGTGTGATCTCATGTTCCGTCTTCCCAGTTTCCCCGATTATGTCTCCTTCTTTAAAAAAAATATCTTCATATTCCCTCCTAAGCCTCTGCCTCCAGTCCTCGCCCGTGCGCCCTCAGTTTTCTTCTGTCGATGACATCTGTACATTTTACCCCCCAACATAATTCTCCAATTTCCCTAGATATTCTTAACCCCACCTTCCCTAGCAGGTCACACCCAACAATCACTTTTTATTCCCTCGGCATACTCCCTTCGATATGTACCGGCAAGTTCTCTCTACTAAATCCCCACCGGGTCAAACTTATCTCCACCTCCCCCTCTACCACACAAGGGCCACCCAGGGTGATTAACTTACAATGATATTTCTGAATTTTGGGAATCCTATCTCCAACACACAGCTTTTGCAAGGCTTCTCGGCACATGATGGTGTTGTAACTGCCGGTGTCCATCAGGCACCTCACTCCAGCTATCTCTATTATTGGCAGACCACCGCTCTTTTTTCTCACATTTTAATTCAGCAGTGTGCGGTCGCCTCTCCGCTGACAACCCAATATATATAGTATGTTACAGCAGTTCACACGTGTTACATCTTATTCCTTCTTCTCTTTTTTGACATTTGGCTTTCGCCGATACTTAACTTTTATATATATATATATATATATATAAGTTACAGCCATCGCATGTATATAAAGAGAGGTATCCAACCCAATAAATATAGTATGTTACAGCAGTTCAC
>NW_027111430.1:15158-18744 GCF_000696795.3 Halyomorpha halys
AAAAGATCATTCCTGAAAATAATTAAATTAAAAGTCTCTGAAGTATATAATTATAAAAAATAAAAAAAACACAGTTTTTGGATTCGAACTCGGGACCCAACGGAGATTGTATAAGTACACAGAAACTTGGCCGTGAAATATAGTCTTAAGATAAGACCCCTAGGGGGAATTACCTTTCACTAGAGATATCACTAGTAGTTGAATGCCAATTATTATTTGCTAATTTGCTTAATTAAAATAAAATGATTACGATTATTAAGTTTATTATTATTATGATTACGAGTGTATAAATATGTTCTGCTATCTATAAACTCACGCTGAGAAGTGTAGTCTGAGAGCTGGATTTGAGCTAGATCCCATAGTACACAGTAACAATTGCAGAGCGATGTGAACAGTGAACAGCACTTGCGGTCATGAGAACTGATAGTCAACTTAGAATACAAAAAAAAAACTAAAATGTATAGAACAACTACGATACAATCTGTATTAGAAAAATAAAAATATCAGTATTTGTTTTTCAAGGTAAAACATTTGCTTGATAGGCCTAAATGATTTGGACGCTCAGAGGGGTTGCATCAAAGTACACATAATCGGACACATTCCATCAATCGAAGAAAATTAAGGAAATTTCTTTAGATGAAGTATTGCAGAGTGATTTCTGAACAATCATCATTGCATGTGTTTCGTCATAGGTCATTTGGTAGTGGTATAGTTAAAGTGGACATTTAATAAAAAAAACGTTAAATTTAAATATCAAATTGAGCAATCCTGTAACTAAATAAAAATAACTTTTAAAAAAATACGTTTTTAGGATTTAGATAAGGAAGTAATACAAAAATGAGACGATAACTTAAAATAACCCATTATTTAATTACTATTGTGGGCGTTGGTCCATCGCAATTAAGAGCTTATCTTTATCAAACTTCATGGAATAAAAATCAGGAGCAGTACCGACATCAAAGGCGCATTAGGAAAAAATAAGTAATTTTAAGTTAAAAAATAGAGAGAACACTAAAAATTGAATATATAAAAGAGATATTAGTGATTTATTTAGAAAGTATTAAAAATAAAAAAAAGAGGAATGTAGTTTGTGACTGCCGATAGAGCCCTAGCTAGAGAGCAAACACCACGAATATCATGAAAATACGTCGACTAAGCCGAAATTGTAGTCATATTAAAGAAGTATCTCAACTTTAGACTTGCTAAATATTAGGGATATCCACTCTCATCGTAAAACTATGAGCCTCGATGAAACTATCTATGACAACCGAATCATCGTCCTCAAGCACGACTGTGGTTTCTACTTTTAGAAATTTCTAATGGTTTAAAATAGTATTATTGCAGAAAAAGGATTAAATTAAGAAATATATAACTGCTTTTATAGGAAAGTCAATTCTACAGTAAGACATTGGTAAGAGAAAAATGACAGAATGGAGACTTGGTGTAATTTCGGGAATTGCTTGAAGTGAGAGTGGGCAGTTGTGAGAGGCAGAATTTACTAGGGAGCAGGCACGCAGGGAATCTGGACATACAATTGTCATAGCCGACGTAGGGAGAAAGGGAATGCATAGGCGACAACCACCACTTGCGAGTCAGGAAACCTTCACTATCTCATCCCTAATCTGCCTTTATTTTCAAACACCATTTTACCAATTGAAAACTGATATCTTTCTTATTAATTACTTATATCTTTATTTTTATTACTTGTTGCTATTGTGAAAATTATCATCGAGTAGCCGCACCCTTGGTACCTTCAACCTTACTTCACTTTTCTCTGAAATGGCCCAATGCCATAGTAGTTAAGTCGATAGGAGAATGCGAGTTTATCTGGATAATAGTAATGATTAATCCAAGTGTGACAGATAAATATTGAACTAGGACTTTTCTGCATTTATAATTATTATTTTCTCACATTAAACCATTAAAAGAGTACTAAATCATTGAAGACGCCAATGCGAACATTCTAGGCCAATGCAGAAAGGACGTACTAAAAGAGTTAATTTCCTGCTCCACACCCCGCAACACCTCCAATTGGAATAGAATATCAAACAGTCACCAACATTATTCCTGGCGCATGCTTTTCTTTTTTTTCTATCTTCATTGGGTATTGAGAATGAAGTAAAAACCTATGTTTATAAAAATATATACAAGAATATTTATCATTTTATAATAATCACTCTTAATAAATTTTGTCAATTGCTGTTGGTTGGCATAAAACCATACAAGGTGTTTGATATAAATAATTCCCAGGGCTAGACAGCCAGTCCAATTGAAAATGCCAAAGAAAAAAAATGTAGATAAACTTGCATAGTTTTATTTAATGATCACGGCTAGAATTAGTTCGCTTCACGTCTTATATTAACTATGAAATCGCCGGTGCAAAACCAAACTGCTGTAACTGGATATTTTGCTGTTTTTGATTTTGCTGCATTATAAAGTTTCTTCTTCTTCTCTTTGCATTGTTAAATTCAAGAATTTACGTCAGAGAAATATCCCTTCCGCATGGCACCCAAGAAATTATTACAACTTGTGGGTGGGATATTTATTGCTGAATTCATATTTCCAATCGATTTAATGGGTAATTGCTATAATTTAGTGGTGATTGTTATGTTAAATTCAACTATGAATAGTTTTAAAAATCATATAATAGAAAATCTTTAGAATTGCAAAAAAAATCATACTCGTTTATTCTCAACTATAAATCAATAATTTTAAGCTGTAAACTAAATACTACTTTTTACGTGTTCATTTGTTAACAATTTTGCCATCACACGAAATCTAATGATAACAACCACCACATATTATTTTATTATGAAGTTTAAAACATACACTATAAGAAATACACTAATCTCGTGATTTTCAGCTCTAATCTCGTGGATATTGTCCCCTGGTGGAACTGAAACAGAGAGAGCCAATTCCTAATGACAAAAGTATCGTTTTGAAAAGATTATTTTCTAAGGTTTAAAAGGAGCCCAAGTGGTTTTGTTGAGTAGGAATCTTTTATAATCTGCTAGAAGCAGGGTTCCGTCTAATGAAATCCAGATTCGGAATGGAACCCCTTTTCAACAATGAAAAACGATACTACAGCACAAAGTTTCCCCTATAGCTTTAGAATATGGTTTATCTCGAATTGCCAACGTCCTGGCAAGTTGGTAGAAGTTGTTGGTTTCTTAGAGCACGCCACCGGCAGGAGTTAGTTATTACGGAAACGATAACAACAACGAAAATAGCCTGAAGAGAGTTGGACAGTGTCATCTGTCATAGGCATCCTGTCATCTCTCCTTCAACAAAAAAAAATTTTTTTTATTTTCCACTATTTATGGGATTTTATATCACTGTTAGTATTTGCACTATTTATTCGCAAATAGAAAGACTTATCTACCCTCTAAACCAGAAAAACAAAAACTATATATGTAATATATAGTGTATATAAGGTAGAACATACATTGTCGATCACCTGACGGCCTTTTTCAACTGACAACTTACTCAGGCTGCAACTGATTCAGCTGGGGGAGCCCCACCACTTCACGAACAATCCTCGTAAATTTATATAGCACATTATAATATGTTTATTTTATAAATATAA
>NW_027111430.1:27859-31500 GCF_000696795.3 Halyomorpha halys
GGAATGGCCCCTCATAGCGCCGAGATTCCTTACTTCTATTGGACCCTAAACGGCGGTTAACGACCGTCCCAATTCGAATGTCTCCCATCACATCCCGGAGGTTTGAATTCTGTCTTTCCACTCGCCGACGCTTCTCCCGCTCTATTCGCCCTCTCGCTTTCTCCCACAACTTCCGCATGACCATCGCGTGATTCACAATTTCCCCATCCGCCTCCGCCGTGTCCATAAAGTTCCTACGTCTCCCTTGTAGGCCAAAGAGGACCTCGAATGGTGAAAACCCCGTAGTGGTATGAATGGAGTGATTATACGCGGCTATCGCCCCTACCATTGCCTTGTCCGGCTCCAGCCCTTTGTCCGCGTGATACACCCGCAAATGGTCGCTCAGAGTGCTATGTAAGCGTTCAATACCCCCTCTAATTTTCGAATGGCCTGGGGTGTTAATATGCCAATCTACCTCTAAGGACTTCATCTCTCCCCTAATTCTGGGTAATTAACGAACTCCCGATCCCCGTCGGAGGAAATTCGCCTTGGGACCCCATAAAATTGGAACCATGTTCTCAGCGCGACTATTACGGCCTCCGCTGTCCTATCTTGAGCCAGGTGGGCCATGGCCACTTTGCTAAACAGGTCGATGCCGGTTATCCACTTGAACCCTTTCCATGTGAACGAGTCGATTTGGATGTCACTAGTGGTTCTAATGCCGTCGGTGTTTCTTCTTGCACTGCCTTCGGTGGATGGGGGTCGTATTTCGTGCTCAGGCATATATAACAACCTCCTATAACCTCCTGGGAGGTGGAATGCCGTTCGGTCAGAAGAACGCTCCCAATACCTTCCAGAGACTGATGGACGAGTTTCTCAGAGGTATAGATGAATCAATGTGTCAGGTGTACATGGACGATTTATTGGTTTTTAGTAAATCGGAGCATGAGAACAAAGTACATCTGGCGACAGTATTCAAGAGGATTCGGCAGTTCGGGCTTAAATTCTCACGCGAAAAATCATCGTTGGGGCAGAAGGAGATCAGCTTCCTAGGACATAGCATCTCGAAAGACGGCGTCAAACCCGACATTCACAAAGTAGAGGCACTGCAACGGATGGCAGTCTCCAAAGATGTAAAAGGGATCAGACGGCTGCTAGGGGCTCTTAACTATTATCGACGTTTCGAACCGGAGATGGCGGAGCAATTGGTCCCTCTGAACAACCTCCTAAAAAAGGGTAGCCGAATAGTGGTAACGCCGGCCATGGAAAATAACATTAAATGGTGTGTGGAAAGTTTGCAACGAGAACCGGTCCTGGCCTTTCCAGATTTTAGTAGACAGTTTACGATCACTACGGATGCGAGTGAATACGCGTTGGGCGCGGTGCTTTCGCAGGAGAGTGAGCAGGGAGAACGCCCGGTGGCATACGGTAGTAGAAAGCTGACGGATGCAGAATCGCGGTACAGTGCTCTAGAACGAGAATTGTTGGGGATTGTGTGGGCTGTGGAGCACTTCCGACCGCACGTGTTTGGGAGGCGATTTAGGATCCATACGGACCATCGGCCCTTTCAGTGGGTCGGGAAACCGAAAGAATCGTCCGCGCGCATCACGCGATGGAAGGAGCTTCTAAGTCAGTTTAATATGGAAATTGTTTACAAACCCGGGAAGGAAAATGTAGTGGCAGATTGGTTGTCGCACGTAATAATCGTAAATGCGGTCGAGGAGGAACAGGGAGAACCGAGCGAGGACGTCTGACAACAGGAATGGACCCCAGGTGAAGGGGAGACGTCAAATACACATCCACAGGAGGAGGGAACTCCGTCGTCCCGTGATGATAGCTCTACGGGAGATAGACCGTCCGAGATGGAGGAAGTGGACGAGATTGTGAATGACAAAAGGCTACAGATAATATGGAAAACGAGGACTTCCGGGCCTATGAAGGTGAAATACACCAAGTATGGGCAAACCTCGATTAAAACTATATGGTCACAACCAAGGGCGAGAGAGGATCAAATATGTCGGGCGTTAATGGATGCGTCGAAGGCTGGAAAAACGCATTATCTCTACGTAGGGAATGAGGTCATATGGGAGAAGATTAAAAGGCTGTGGAGACTCGAGCAAGAAGGGATTGATAGGACGTTTATCCACTGCACGATGATGGTGGAGACTGTGCGAGACGGGGAACGGCAAAAGGAAGTTACCTTGGCTCACCAATCATCGCGGCGTGAGTGAGACGTTACAAGCACTCAAGCGTCGCTATTTTTGGTGGGGGATGAAGATGACGGTCCGGGAATAGAGCGGGAGAAGCGTCGGCGAGTGGAAAGACAGAATTCAAACCTCCGGGATGTGATGGGAGACATTCGAATTGGGACGGTCGTGTACCGCCGTTTAGGGTCCAATAGAAGTAAGGAATCTCGGCGCTATGACGGGCCATTCCACGTGATAACCATTAGGGAACATAACGTGGTAACTATTGAGAGTATACAGGAACCGAGAAAGAGGCGGACGGTTCACGTAGAACAATTAAGGTTCCCAGTAGGGATGCGACATCGATGTCGATGTTTTGAAAACATAGATGTTTTACCCAAAGCATCGATGTTTTTGACATCGATGTTTTTAAGCCGATATTTTCTAAACATCGATGTTTTTAAGCCGATGTTTTCTAAACATCGTTGTTTTGTCCCAATTTTTCATTTTTTTTCCAAAAGTAACTAAATGAAAACCAAAAATTTACAGTATTAATAGATTCCTATCAACAATGTGGTCGAATAATAAAGTACCTCCAGCCTTCACGCTATGTCGTTAGATAAAGATAAATTACGACTAGAAAAACAACGATGTTTTAGAATATCTTTGCTCAATATTAAAATACCATTGCATACAAATCTTTGCCAAAAATACATCGACGTTTTTGAACAACCATTTCAGTAACTCAAGGTCTGTTCCAACGACGACGTATAGTCCGGCCAGTCGGACGTAGTTTTTGCAAAAAAAAAAAATCGATGTTTTGAAATATCAATGTTCAATATTAAAATAATGTTGCTTACAATACATTACCCAGAATACATCGATGTTTTTGAACAACTATTACAGAAACATAAGGTCTGTTCCAACGATCCCATATTCTAAGGCCTGTCAGAAGTGGTTTTTGAAACTAAGAATCCTATATCATCTACAAAAAACATCGATGTTCTAAAATCTCGTTGGTCACAATACATTACTCAAAATACATCGATGTTTACAACTATTTAAGAAACGTAAGTTCTGTTCCAACGATCCCGCGTCCTACGGTCTGTAAGAAGTGCTTTTTGAAACAAAGAATCCGACGACGACTAAAAAAACATATAATATAAGTTATATCAACCATATAAGGCCCACCAGGCCGATCTGGTAAAAAAAAAAAAAAAAAAATGTATACTTTTGTTTGTTTAATAATGTCAAATAGTTATAACCTCTTTATTTTTTTTTTTTTTTTGAGAAAGGTAAATAATGTCATGACAGATTACAGTTCACGATGGAATTGGAATAGGAAGAAAAACTGAGATTTTTGGATATGATAGTAATACGACAAGGAAAGGATATAATAACAGAATAGACAAAAAAGAAAACAAGTAGTAATTTGATATTAAATTACTATTCTTGCCATCCATTTCAGATGAAATT
>NW_027111430.1:32638-40479 GCF_000696795.3 Halyomorpha halys
AATAAAAATTATAAATTAATGTGAGGAGAAGATTTGTATTAAAGGTATGTTATATTATATAGTGAATAATGATGGTTATAAATGTTTAAAAATAAAGATATAATATAAGCTGTTGAATATTTAGATGTCCTTGAAGATGCTGGAATAGCCGAAACGTTGGACTAGTAAGAAATAAAGTGTTGAGACAGTATTGGATACAATTTGTGGTTTTATTTAGTAAATAATGTGTTCAGTTCAGTTATATTGTGTATTATTATCTAAAATTTATATAAATGTTTTTCACTTTATTATGCTTGTTTAGTATCAATATTTGTATTTGTAAGCCATTCACTGTACTGACTAACTCTACTTTTAAGGGGGTTGTCCCAAAAAACAAATAAATATTGATCAGTTCTGCCAGAAGTTCGGACCATTCAAGGAGACCATTCATTTCATATTCTAAGTTATTTTCTTTTATTTTTTCAGTCAAAGAAGAACACTAAACACTTCCAATTATCAGAGTTTAAGGTGTTGTGATGACGCCGGTATCTTGGATGAACTACATGTGGATACACTGACGTACTGCGGTCTAAAACATTTGAGTCTTGCTTTACCGGGAGGCCATCAGTGTTCGTTTAATAATTTTGAGTTTTTCGGTTACTTATCCTCGAGGATTAGGGGGAAAAAGATTTCCCAACTCAAAGAGGAAGCATAGAGGAGATAAAATCTTCAACAAAAAACCTAACAGTCCTATCGTTTTTCCGTTGCATAAATAGTATCCACTATTACGTCAGTAGAATGAAATAAGGGAAGGAAAGGGGTAAACCTTCAACAATAATAATATTGAGGGGAGAGGGGGTCTCAGAATAAAACTTCACTCGATCATCTATTTGGTCAACAGTAAACCAATTCTGTTTCATTCTACCAATCAGATGGGCTTTAATATTTTAAATAAAATTTGTTTACATATAATATAAGACGTATTTTTTTTTATTTATGTTTGCAGCGCCGTAACCATTCGAATGAAATGGAAATAGGAGGATCATACCAAACATTATTGAAAGAAGAAATAAGGAGATTAAAGCGTTGCGATTATCAATCAGAAGGGTAGAGGGTAATAAAAAGAAGAAAAAAATCCTGAAGAATAAAATGAAATATTAAAAAAAAAAATAGGAAAAGTTGGGGCGAAGAAATACTGGACAAGAGGTTGATATAGGCAATAAGGCTGTTATGGCAGTTGTTAAAGAGGAATTACTGGAACAAGTGCTCGCCCACATTACCTTGCTCTTCCCTCCCCCCTACCATCTCCCAACCCCGATTATTTCACTTGTATCATCTTTCTCCCTTTCTATATTGATGGAGGAATATTTTTTCTCTCAAATGTACCTAATCAGTTTTAAAGCAATCCTCCAATCTACATAATGGTCTAACACTCGGACGTTTACCAATCGCTCCAGTATTTATTAGCATTTTAGATATTCTAAAATTCTGTTAATTCATTTTTTTTTGTCCCAATATTTTACATAATACTTTATGTCCGAAAACCTTAAGGCGCTGTTAATCCCTTAGAGTAAGAGGCCACGTTTTTCATCCATAAAGAACAATGGGAAGGATAATGAAACTAAGAAATAATAAATAGACAATAACGTTTTGAAAATTCTAACGTTTAAAGTTTTGGAAAGAAAGGGCGATCCAAGCAATTTCGAAATTAAAAAATAACATACCCCCTTTAACCCCGCTTTCTAGTTGCCATAGAACCAAAATACTTAAACCACTTAATAGTCTAAACAATTTTAATATAACTACTAATTTTTATATAAACTAGGTAGCTATATCAATATTTTTTAGAATTCATGTGTATAGATGACAAAATTTCAGAGTGGAAATTGATGAAAATGACAAATATGAGGATACAATAGTACATTAATATGGAATAATGTCCCGAAACGTTGTACAATAAAAAGAATATAGACTAGTTTGTATTGTAATTAGAAGTTTTCTTCACATCAACAATTTAAAAAATAAAATACTACTATATTTATCTCTTATTTCCGTTACTACGGAGCCCCAAAATTTACGTGGTCTTTAACACCTCCGTACATTATTTTCGATTTTGTTATTTTCTATTTCTATGATTTTCTTTTTACGATGTTTTCTTATTTTTGTTTCTGAGGAATAAAAAAAAAATTAATGTTATCTCATTCTTTAAGGCCCATAAGTAAGTAATATTGTTTTCATTAGTATTATTGAGAGTTTATAATTCAGAGGGCTTTTCTTTGTTCGTACATATGAAAACAATCTTCATCGAAACTGGGTTTGTTCTTTCTATTTTCCCGAGTCACAAATTACCGACATCTTTAATATTATATCTGACTCCTACCCCTAACTTCTCTTTATCTTCATGACTCTCGTCTAAAGGTTCTAAGGCTTCAAATCTATTTTTGATTTCGTATTGAAGAGATTCATCATTTCTCCAGATTTCCTTTCTCATCTTTATATTACGTTTTTGTCAAATTTTCACGATTATTAGTTCATGATCTGATTCACAGTCTGCCCCGCGATAAGATCTCAGGTTAATTAAACTATTGTACCATTGAGTACCACGACATGATCGATTTGTTTTCGGGTTTGCTAATCCGGTGATGTCCAAGTATATTTGCAAATATCCTTATGTTTAAACGTTGTACTTTTGATCGTTAGGTTTTTCAAGATGGTAAAGTTTATTAGTTGTCTCCCATTATCGTTACTATATTTGTATAAACTTTCTTTACCGATCAGTGGATAATATATTTCTTCTCTTCTAATCTTTCCATTTGCATCTCCTAATACTACTTTTATACAGTTTCGGGGTAATTTATCGTAAAATCCCTCAAATTTATCTTATATTTAGTCTTGATTTTCTTTTTAGAACGTTTTATTATATTATTTTTTAAAAATTGTTGTGGTGAAAAAACTTCCAAGATGAATATGATCTATTCTATATTATTAACTGTACAACGTTTCGGGATAATTGCCCCCATACTCATGCACCTTTACAATCAACGTATTTTCAATTTTCACTATTGAATAGTGAAAGACAATAAATTAAATAATGTAGTATAAAACAATTTTGAACTATGATTATAAAGATAACATGATTTCTATAGAAAACATGACAAATATGTGGTTATAAAGATGCATGAGAATGGAACAATGGTCCCGAAATGTTGTACAATGAAAAATATAGAATAGATTATATTAATCTTCAAAGATTTTTTACCTCAACAATTAAAAAAAAAACATATATTTAGTATTTAATCTCTTTATCGCTGTCTTCAGTCAAATAATGAATTTTTATCAGCGCAATTTTAAACCAACGTCCTTGAAAATTGTCACCAATATCCTATCGCTGAGAAACTTTACAACCCTCAAGGTAGAGAAAAATCTATTCCTAATCAGAAATTCAATTCCCTACCAATAATTATCCCTCCCCCCCCCCGCACCAAACAGTGTACTTCACTTCCTTTAACGATCCCTCCCCAAGCCAGCGACCCTCTTGCTGCGCCACGATAACTGATAATTGTTTCCCTTAACCTTGTTTGTGACCGATTTTAACCAACTCTTGAAATTAAAACTTAGTAATAAAAATTAAACCTATAATTTTTAACTTGTTCCATGGATCCTCTGAAACAGTCCCACCCGTATTTATTTATTTTACCTCCAAACAATAAGCGTCTGAACTCAGTGGGCTCTATGTCTGCTTCAGGCAACTTTTGAACTTAAAACTATATGAGTAGGGCGTTCAGTTCTACATCACACCCTCCAGCAGCCTTGGAGGCCGCTCTCATTGCTGGTCAGCGAGTCCATCGAACTTTTCTTCGAAAAGCAGCTTCCAAGGAATTTCTATCAACCATTCCCATATCCCCCACTCGTGGGACGCTCCCCTACGTGGTTATGGGCCTGAGCGGGGGATAAATAATCTTTTAGGATAATAAATAAATGTTACTAGACGTTGATAGAATGGAATAATTTTCAATTGCTATTTAAGTTTAAATAGCACTAAAATTGTTTATTACCGGGACAATTCATAATTGATTGGAGATGGAGAGCATTGGATCAAAGGAGGCCATCAAGACGAGACCGACAGGAAGGGATGACTAATTCCTGATGTTGCTGTTATTGAATTAGAACAAAATCAATTAATCTAATCCAATGTTGGAAGGACCTTATGAAGTATTGGAACCACAATGGATACCAAATTGCGGCTTTGGAGACTGGTTTAATTTGGGCCCATTTAATCTGGGAGAGGAAACAATCGACATGAGGCAGCAACAGGTCCCGCCCATTATCCCAGCCGGTAATTATTTCAAGATTGATTTAGAATCCTCCGATCCTTGCTTCTGCCTCACGACCTTGACAATTTCTATACATTTCCCTCTAGTCAGGAGTTAATACAACAGATACCACCACACACATTTTTCTAATGAGTTAATGTTTGTAAGGTTTTTTGATTAGATTCCAATACTTTCAAATCAATTGCCTCTTTCTGTCCCTATCTATTGAGAATAGTCATGTAGAAAGAGAACATATTTCGACTAAAAGTAATTATTAAATTATTATAGTAAACTTTTTTTTTAAGAATAAAACAGTAAGAATTTTTTGTTATTTGTGAATTTTTGTAATTCAGGATTTTATTTATTTATCTGATATTTTATCTAGAAGTCAATTTTCTTAAAATAATAAAAATATAATTAATCAAAGTATTTGAATATAAAACGCAGAATATAGTAAAAATATCAAAAAAATATTTATTTATAATCTTTAAATTTCTTTCTTGAGACTGGTAATTATTTAGTAATCAAAAAAATAATTCAATTAACAGCCAAAAGTTATAAATTTATGTATAATTTATAATTTCATTATAAACTTATAGAAGAATGAGGAATGGTTCAATGAAGAGGGTGGGGAAACCTTAAAAATTAGATATAACTGTACTGCAACGTTCCACCGGGCCAACATCTACTTCTTATAGCGAAAATCAGAAACGAACAAAAAGAATATATACAAAAGGGACTTCTTAAAAATAAAAATTATACAAATAGAATAGCTGTAGGGAAATAATGAAACTAGAAATAGCATAGGATTGTCAGATATATAAGTCACGGATTCTATACAAAAGTAAATACCTGCAAATATGAAAAATAAAATAAAGAGATTAACAACAAAAGCTATAGGAGAAAGCCGTTCTTCTTCGGACTTTCTCCCATAGCTTTTTTTGAGAGGATAAAAAGAAGGTTAGCGCGGGAAAATTTGAACGTCACGGTTGTGTATAGAAAACTATCAACTAATAGGGACAACACATTGTTGTTACTATTAAGCGTATTAGAAAACCCGAGAATCCCAGAATAGCATGTTGAACAATTGAAATTTCCACTGGCAGATATATCTAGGCAATAGTAATCTATAGTATCTTCATGTCAACCTCTCTAGCTTTCTTACTATTTCTCAAACGATGTGCGCAAATGTGATACATTTACTCAGGAGATCAGCTGATCGACAGAGATGTACCGAACCCAATAAAGCTAGTATTTTACAGCAGTCCAAGCGTGTCAGTTCTTAATCCTTCTTCTATTTCTTACATTTAACATTTAACTTTCGCCGATACTTAAGTTATGCCGAAACCCGGGAGCTTTAGATACCGGAGTGATTTTTGTTTTTGAAAAGAATTTTAAATTCCCTCATGCACTGGAACACACTCCTTAGATGCACCAAATGGCCCTCTTCGGATTCGCTGAACCAGTAAGTCGTACATGTAAACCTAGAAAACTCTTTCGCCCAGTCCTCTCAAGAACTCATCAATCAGCCTCTGGAAAGTCACGAAAGTGCCTTCTTAAGAACAAATACATTCTTATAAATTCATAATGACCACGTTCGAAGGTATAAGTGGGTATATACTGGCTCTTGGGATGCATCTTAATTTGATGGTACCAAATCTTTAAGTAGAACATGCTGAATATTTTCGCTCCACCTAATCTATCCAAAATATCCTCTAATCTCGGGATCGGTTACTTCTCATCAACTGTGCATTACTCATCTCTTTCAGTCTGCAGTAATCGATGACTTTTCCGTGCTATCACCTTGCGTACTCTTCTTCTGTACCCTCCCCCCTCCCACAAAGGACTATTATATGGCGATGAGCTGTCTATATTTATCTTCTGCAATCTCAAGAGGTAGAGCTTCTCTGATGTTCTGTCAAAATGCTTACCACATTTGTCAAAGTGATACCACATTTCCTTTACATTAGTCGCTCTATCTTGTTTCAATGGAATCTCCTGTACTGTTCAATTTAAGGATAAAATTAACTGTAACCCATAGCTTAAACGGAGGACTTGGACAAACTCCAAATATGTGGCTAATTGTAACACCAGCGCCCCATGTGACCGAGAAAACAAAGGTACACTCACTCGCTAGCGAGCCTTGGTCAGAAAAAGCCTTCTTTCTGCTTATCTATTCTAATAGAAAAAATGATTGAGTAGAGACACTCTGAAATGCCTTCCAGAACAGAGGAAGAGGAAGGAAAACTAGAAATGAAGAGAGGATAACCATGGAGTAAGTCCACACCTATCAACATAATTCACACCATCATCATCAGCATCAATCAATTCATAGACCAATTTTACAAAATTAATTAACATAATCATAAATGTTTTGTTTCGGCCTGCTCCTACTGTTTACATCGGGACCTGTCCGTGCCGTACTTCAGGTACCCCGATTGTACTTTATAATTGTAATTAAATTAGTGTGGAACAAAAGGGGTTGAAAATGTGTGAACCGCTTTTTTTGGTTATTATTGAACATGTATATTTCTTTTATTTCAAATACTAAATTTCTGGCGGTGGAGAGCGATCCTGGAGGTCTGGCTGCTGGGGACGCGTCCGGGGCGGGGCTGATGGGCCCACTACTCCTCTGGCCTCCGCTGAGGCGGGGACCGGATATGGTGGTGTCTCACTGTCCCCGCCGGCAGCTGAGGACTAAAGAAGAGGATGAGGCTGCTGCAAGTGAACCTGCATCACTGCATTGCTGCTTGCAATGTTCTACAGCAGTATGTTAAGGGTAAGAACATTCATATTATTTTAGTTCAAGGACCTTACTTATTTAAAGGCAGGATCAGCGACTGGGCATGCGGGGGTACAGCATTATCTCTGTGGTAATGCATGTCAGAACCTGTATCCTGTATAAAAGTAAACTCAAGTTGGCCCTCAAAGAGGGAACCCATAGGGAGGTGACAATTGCCTATCGTTATCTCCCCTATGAAGAGGCCATGACAATGGCAGCCTTGAGGAGGATGGTGGATGAGCTGGCAGGGAAGGATGAAATAGTGGCTTCCATGGATGCCAACGCTCATCACTGGCTCTGGGGGACCAAAAACACCAACCAGAGAGGTGAGTCTCTTCTAGAGTATCTTTCAGAGCATGACTTAGAGGTCCTCAACAGAGGTAGGAAGGCTACCTTTGTCAATAGGGTGAGGGCGGAAGTCATGGATATAACCTTAGCCACTCGTCGAGTAGGTCCGATGATTAAGCACTGGCACGTATCGGATGAAGAGTCATACTCAGATCATCGGTATACTAGATATGACTTAACAACATGTGATATGACCGAGTCGGTGTACAGGAATCCAAAGTGGGATTCCTACTGTACCTAACTCAAGGAAGAGGTCAAGAGTTGTCCAGGAACAATTAGGAACACCAGGGAGCCTGAATGCTTTAACACGTCCCTAATGGACGCGATCATAAGATCCTACACTGATAATAACAGCTTTCCAACCCATTGAAGCGGTCTGTGATCTGTATGTACCCGGAATTTCCTCCCGAAAACATAGG
>NW_027111430.1:44334-45625 GCF_000696795.3 Halyomorpha halys
CATGGGTAAGGCATTCGAGAAGATCCTTTCCCTCAGGCTACAAGAGTTCACGGAGGGAGTTAATGGCCTCTCGCGTGCTCAATACGGATTTCGTAAAGAGCGATCCACGAAAGATGCTGTTGGATTGGTAGTCGAGAAGGCCTGCAAACCAATTGCAGGAGCAAGGTGGAGGAGAGTTGCTAAGTGTTACGCAGCAATCATCACGCTAGACGTTAATAATGCCTTTAATACTGCAAGATGGACCTGTATAATAGATGCCCTACGGACTATGGCGGTGCCAGCCTATCTTATGAGAGTTCTCACTGACTACTTTAAAGATAGAGTTCTGTTTTATTTTTCAGGCATAGGCTAAAGAAGATATGAGGTGTCTGGTGGTGTCCCACAGGGCTCGGTATTAGGGCTTCTTCTGTGGAACGTCATGTACGACGCAATCTTTAAATTGATATTGCCGGAGGGAGCCACAGTTGTTGGATTCGCAGATGACGTTTCAGTTGTAGTAGCCGCGGAGTACTTGGAAGAAGTTATCCTCATCGCTAACCAGGCTGTTGTTACGGTCCGAGGTTGGCTGTCTTCGGTAGGCCTACAACTTGCGGATCACAAGACCGAAGTTCTCCAAATAACTAGCAGGAAGCAGACTGAGTCTATCACTGTTACGGTGGGTAGGCACGAAATTCGTTCCCAGTCTTGCTTAAAATACCTAGGAGTTATGATCGATGCACGTCTCCGCTTAATGTTCACACGGAGTATATTAGCGCCAAATCTGCTACAGTTGCATCCTTTTTGTCACGTCTAATGTCAAACGTCGGAGGTCCCAAAGAAAGTAGGCGAAGACTGCTGTTGTCACCTCCATTATGTTATATGCAGCCCCGATATGGAAAGAAACGATGGCTACCAAATCATACAGGAGACAGATGGTTTCAGTTTATCGCAGAGTTTCTTTAAAGTCAGTCAGTGGTTTTTGAACTTTCCTACGAAGCGGTGAGCGTGATAGCCCGAATGCCACCTGTGGAACTCCTTGTTGAAGAAAGAAGCAGGCACTATGGACGACGCTTGCACTTTTCCAGAGAAGAAAGGCGCAAAATAACCTTCGACCAGTGGCAGCAGCGTTGGGAGGCTGCAGATTCCGGGAGGTGGACTCACAGGTTGATACCCGATGTGGGCAAGTGGTATGGTCGTCAGGATGGTGAGGTGGATTATTACCTGACCCAAATGTTGACCGGACATGGATGCTTTAGAGCCTACCAGTACCGCTTCAAACTGGACAACACCGCAGAATGCCCTGGATGTCAGA
>NW_027111430.1:46039-46615 GCF_000696795.3 Halyomorpha halys
CCGGTCGCCCCCAGTAACTCTCCCTCCATGAAGAAAATATCAGCGTATTTGTCCTTTATTTCCTGTCTCCAATTCCTCCCCCTCCTTGGATCGCACCTATCCCTTTGGTTTCCCCCATTCGAAGCTCGCGACACCGATACCTCCTCTTCCCCAACCGAATCCTCCACAGGCCCTTGATATTCCTAATCCCCGCACTTGCCTTCCCTAGTAGATCGCAACCTATAATAGCCTGATATTCACGGGGCATTTTCTCCACGATATGAACCCTCAATACCCCTTCTTCGATCCCCCATTCCCGTAAATCAATGTCCGCCTCCCCTTCTACTCTACAGGGCCCACCCAGGGTGATTAATTGACAATGACATACCTGAATATCCATCTGGAGTTTCCTATCACCGCCGCTCATCTTCCTCAGCGTCTCCCGGCACAGGATGGTGTGGGAGCTCCCCGTGTCCACGAGGCATCTCACGCCGCTCACCTTGATGATAGGCAGACCGCTGATCTCTCCTTTGATGTTGAAAACCTCTAATGTGCGGTCGCCCCTCTCCTGGCACCCACCTCAACTCTCTTGCCTTG
>NW_027111430.1:48745-61080 GCF_000696795.3 Halyomorpha halys
AGCCATTTCCCTCCATGAAGTAATGCCTAGCGGCGGTCCGTGGAGAGGAATGACCAGGAGTAGGGCGGTGGTTTTAGTGGGTAAAAATCCCACACACGGATAGGTACGGGCCTGTCAGTTTCTTTTGAAGATTTCCACCGACCCTCGACACACACACACACACACAGACACACACACACACACACAATTGGACACTCGCATTTCGTAAAGAGCGATCCACGGTAGATGCTGTTGGATTGGTAGTCGAGATGGCCCGTACAGCAATTGCAGGAGCAAGGTGGAGGAGAGGTGCTAAGTGTTATGCAGC
Source organism: Halyomorpha halys (assembly GCF_000696795.3). NCBI lineage: Eukaryota > Metazoa > Arthropoda > Insecta > Hemiptera > Pentatomidae > Halyomorpha > Halyomorpha halys. Next base: position 49,053 of record NW_027111430.1, read on the forward strand.
AATCATCACGCTAGACGTTAAGAATGCCTTTAACACTGCAAGATGGACCTGTATAATAGATGCTCTACGGACTATGGCGGTGCCAGCCTATCTTATGAGAATTCTCACTGACTACATTAAAGATAGAATTTTGTTTTATTCTTCAGACATTGGCCAACGGAGATACACGTCTCCGCTTTAATGTTCACGCGGAGTATATAAGCACCAAATCTGCTAAAGTTGCATCCTTTTTGTCACGTTTCATGCCAAACGTCGGAGGTCCCAAAAAAATTAGGCGAAGGCTTCTGGCTACTGTTGTCACCTCCATTATGTTATATGCAGCCCCAATATGGTGAGCTATATTTTCCTCTCTGACCAGCATTGGAACGGAGTGAAGAGATTCACCACAGTCGTCTTCAAGAGTTTGAGAGAGGAAGAGAGGATTAGAAGACGTTAATAGCATGGAAACGTAAAAACCATGCGAAGTAAGCGAGGCGGCCATTTCCCTCTATAAAGTAATGCCTAACGGCGGTCCCGTGGAGGGGCATGAACAGGTGTAGGGTGGTGGTTTTAGTGGGTAAAAATCCCACACACAGATACGTACGGGCCTATCCGTGTCTTTGGAAGATTTACACCGACCCTCGTAAAAAAATCAAAAAAAATCACACACACACACACCCGTGTGGAGTAGCTAGTCTCCTATCGGGCGCCTCCCATGGTAGCGGATAGGGGGATTCTCACCAGATATGGCAGGAACCGGGGAAATAAAATACCCGGGGTGGACCAAAACTAGTTTCAAATCTGGACGCGACGGTTCTACCGACCCTCGTAAAACACACACACACACACACACACACAAGAGAAGTTTGGTTGAACAGCCAGTACTCTCAACATCCCGACTGGGGAAACCACGGAGCACGTATTTTCACTTCTATTCGCTTTGCGGCAGAAAGAAGTGAATTGGAGAGAGTGTGAAGGACGCATCACACCAGAAAACATGGTGAGCTATATGCTACTTTCAGACCAGCTCTAGAACGCAGTGAAGAGATTCGCCACAGTCGTCCTTAAGAGGTTGAGAGAGGAAGAGATGGCTAGAAGACATTTCCCATTTCCCTCCATGTAGTAATGCCTAGCGGTGGTTCCGTGGAGTGGAATGAACAGGTGTAGGGCGGTGGTGTTAGTGGCTAAAAATCCTACACACGGATAGGTACGGGCCTATCCGTGTCTTTTGAAGATTTCCACTGACCCACGTAAAAAAAGAAAAAAAAAACACACACACACACCCGTGTGGAGTAGCTAGTCTCCCATCGGGCGCCTCCCATGGTGGCCGATAGGGGGATTCTTACCAGATATGGCGGGAACGGGGGAAATAAAATACCCAGGGTGGACCAAAACTAGTTTCAATTCCAGACGCGACGGTTCTACCGACCCTCGTAAAAAAAAACACACACAAATGCACATCTAAACACCCAATTTATAACAAAAGACTGATCTACATGATAATTATAAGGTCTATCCTAGGTTGGTAGCTTTGGGGCTCAATTAAACCTTCGAATTCATCTCGTATCCAATCCATACAATATGAAATCCTTCCTAAAATTATCAATGCTCCTTACTTTGTAACAAATAAAATCTTACATAAAGACCTTAATACTCCATGTGTAACCGATCTATCCGGAACCAGATACCATTCCTTCCATAATAGATTCCCTAATCACCCAAACTCTCTTGTTTCTAATCTTCCTAAGCTATTCCTGACATGTACAGTTGTAAATGGCAATAAAAAAAAAAAAATAGAATTTTTTATAACGTTCTTCCATTAAAATATTTTTCTTTCAGAATGGTTTAGATGGATAAAATAGTATAAGCGTATAAACTAGTAGTAGGGAGTTATTGCAAGAGGAAGTTCGTCTAGGAAAGAGTTAGCCAAAATTCGGTGCCAGCTTAGAAACCTCATAACTGCAGCAACACCACAAAGTGGGCCAAATGCCAAATCTAACTGAACAAATTTCTAGTCTACATCTACTTAATACACAATATATTTGTAAGATGGCCTCCGAAGCTGCTAATAGTACTGAGAGAACAAAAAAATGGTAATAATATCAGAGCTCTCTTCCCAAATATATTATTTGACCTTAATTAAAATGTCTTTTTTACATCAATTAGATATTCATTGATTGCATTATAAATTTTACATAAACTATAAAAGGTACAGTTATTTTTATAGAAATATAGCCTTTAGAATATTAAAAATTAAAATGACCTTGAATATAAATACTCGGTTAGTTGGGAATGTTCTTAGACCAAAAATTGATATTTGAGCCTAATAGGAGAGATTTATTCACTTAAAAACAAAATAGGTTTCCATAGTAGCACTACCTTCACTTCTATATTTGTTATTAACCTTAAACTGATAGCAGCTTCTTATAGGCCAAATTTTCGATTGAATGAGAGGTTCCACTTGATACGTGACGAGTTCAGATCAACATAGAATCTCCTCTAACTGACGTATACCCCTCGTCAGGGGGTTTGCAATTAAGGCCAAAAGTCTGCGGGAGCTAAATGCATTTAAAACAAACGTCGAGCCCGCAAATTAGAAACGCTGGCTGGTTACGTGCCGACTGGATTTGCAGGGTATGTTTGTCTAACGTGGCGACGTGCTCCAACTCCGTTGTTTCCCACATCCATTATACATTCCAAGCGTGCCCCGCATCTTCTCCTAGCCAACCAGTTCAATATAAATAATAAACCAGCCGAAAAACGGGAAAAATCTCGGGAAAAACACTGGGAGTGTCTGTAGTAATCCCAGGAGTGGAGCTCTATCCGTAAACACATACAAAAAAGAGAAAACACCCGTTTTTTCCTCTTCTTAGTTTGACCTTACAGTCGAAAAAAATGTTTAGCTCAAATATTATTACTTTTAAAATGTATGAATCTAGGTTTTTAACACATCCAGTAGTTCATATACATAAACGGAAATATTAATTTCAAAAAGAAGTCTAAATTTTTACTATTAATTTAATACAAGTTAAAAGTTATTTACTATTTAAAAGTAATAAATACAAATATCTGATGTAATATGTCTGATAGATGTTCTCCTATGGTTGTGGAATATAATTTTGTTATAATAGTAAACTAGAATCCATATGAGATTTTTCTTAAAAAAACAAAAACAACTCCTTGAATTATTTATTAAACTCCTCTTTAAATAAAAGTTATTACATTTAAGCAAAACTTCTTTACCAAGGTTCGACAACACAAGAACAAAACTCTGTCACGGAGTAAATTGATTTTGTGACGTGTTATGAAACTCTAGTGGTAGAGGGAGGCACAACCGGTCTGATTGAATGAATTCATGAAATCTCATAATTCATATTACTATTAAAAATTGTGCTGCTAGGATTGGACTTGAAATGGCTGCTAAATTCTAATTATTATGATTATTATGGAACTAAAATGTTTTCCCTAAAGCTATAACAGGAAACGCATGATGATTATTAATAAGGGCGGAGGGACATATAGCCCAACAGTGTCCCTATAAGTATCGGCATTTCGGCGGTTTGCCTGAGTATGTTGTCTTGTGGACACTGGGAGCTCTATCACAATCGTCTGCCGAGAGGCCCTTGAGAGATTGAGTGATCGAGAGAGAGAACTACAGGTCAAAGTATATAATTGTCAGTTGATCACTCTGGGTGGGCCCTACAGCATTGAAGGGGAAACCGAAATAGAATTGAGTAACTGGGGGGCTAAGGGAGAGAATGTAGCAGTCCATGTAATGGGAAAAATGCTCAGAGACTACCAGATAATCATTGGTTGTGATCTTTTGGAAAAGGTGGGAGCAAAGATAAAAAATAGTGGGGTCAGTGGGATATTAAAATTGGAGGGGAGAGGTACAGCTGTCAGAAACTTGTGGATGACAGTAAAGCGAGAGTTGGCGTGATTTACCAGAGGGGAAATTGGAAAGAGGCAATATTGAACAAATATCATGATATTTTGTTTAAAGAAGGAGAAATACTAGGAGCTACAGGAAGAACGGTGCACAAAATTACTTTGAAGCGGGATAGGGTGACGTACGTAAAGGAGAGGCGATACCCCCAGGCACTTAGAAAACACATTAGGGAAGAAATAGAAAGTTTACGGAAGAAAGGGATTATAGTCCATTGTGGGCAGTACGCAAGAAAAGTACCCCGAGCGAAAATGGTGATAAGTATCGGGTACTAACCGATTATCGTAAACTGAATGAGAATACGGTCGATGAAAAATACCCTATCCCGAGATTTGAAGATATTATCGATAGATTAGGCGGTGCAAAGGTTTTTAGTACTTTGGATCCAAAGGGGGGATACCACCAAATTAAAATTCATCCCAGAGATAAACACATATGACTTATGAACGAACTCTTACGGGGATTGGACAAAGCTATTTGTCAGGCGACCTACTAGTGTTCAGGAAATCAGAGAGTGACAATGTGAAACACTTGAGCGTGTTTCGAAGAGTAAGGGAGTTTGACGTCAAGCTATCCCCAGAAAAGTCAGCACTAGGGCAAGGCAGATCAATTTTTTGGGGCATACCATCTCCCGGCAAGCTGTGAGACCGCACGTCCAGAAAGTGTCGGCTCTGCAAAGAATGGAAGTACCAACGACGTCTACGGGATTCGGCGATTACTAGGAGCATTAAATTACTACCGAAGGTTTGTTCCGGATATGGCAGAGTACCTTGTGCCCCTTAATAATTTGTTAAAGAAAGGAAGCAAGATATTAGTGACACCAAAAATAACACATAACATCCGGAAATGCGTTGAGCAGCTTCGAGAAACAGCCTACGCTCACAACCGATGCAAGGCAATATGCTCTAGGAGCGGTGTTGGCACAGGAGACTGAAGAGATAGAGCTTCCTATAGCCTATGCCAGTCGGCGTCTCACAGAAGCGGAATCCAGATATAGTGCCTTAGAACGGGAACTTCTAGGAATCGTGTGCGCAGTAGAGCAATTCTGGCCCTATGTGTTTGGAAGGCGTTTTAGGGTCGACACTGATCATAAACCTTTCAGCGGATAGGGAAATTAAAAGAGTCATCCACGCTTATCACCAGGTGGAAGGAAATCCTCAACCAGCATAATATGGAAACCACATAGAAGCCTGGTAAAGATAATGTTGCTGCTGACAGGCTCCCAAGGACAATAATGGTCAATGGGATCGAAGATAATTAGGGAGAAATATCTGGGGACATGCTAGTCAGTTCTTGAGAGAGTGGACCCCGAAAGAAGAACAGCAACCAGGCACAGAAGAATTGGAAAACAGAGAAGAAAACTATGAAGATGAAGACTCAACTATGGAAAGACCTGCCGAGATGGAAGAAATTGATGGAATCATTAATGATAAACATCGCCAAATCATTCGGAAAACCAAAACCTCGGGACTACTGGAGATGGAGCATGGAAAATATGGCAGCAGTAATACTGTGACTATGAAATCCCAGCCTAGTTTGAGGGAGAACCGAATCTGGAGAGCACTAAAGTATGTATCGAAGGCCGGATAAACACATCATCTATATGTAGGAAATGCAGTGCTGTGGGATAAAATTTGTCGTATTTGGCGTACGGAACATATTGGCGTCGACCGGTTGTTCATACGATATACGATGATGGCAGAAACTCTCGGTGACGCGGAACGGCAAAAGGAGGTGTATCATCGTTGCGCCGTCGATACTTCTGGTGGGGTATGAATCGCACAATTCAAGAAACTATCGGTAGTTGTGACGTATGCCTGGCTGTGAAATATGATAGGCACCCACCTCAAGCGATACAGGAGGAGACGCCTACTGCAGAAGCACCACTTAGTGATCTTCAAGCGGATTCGTTTACTTGGAAGGGATACAAGTGGGTCACATTATTAGACGTGTTGAGCAAACTAGCTATGGCGTACCCAGTAAAAGAGAGGTCAGCAGAGGCGGTCTTAAGAGCCCTACTGCGGTTCCAGTTTTACGGCGTACCGGATAGAATCTCGTTTAACAGTGGAATAGAGTTTGGCAACGCAAGCGTCAGGGAAGAGATAAAAATCTTGGAGGTGGTGTGGCACCTTAACACTCTAGGACATCGAAAGAACCTTGGAGGTATTGAAAGGCAACACAGTACCTCAGTGACCACCTCCGGGTATATCAGTTAGAATAAGGCTAGAGCCGGACGAATCAATGGAACGAGCGATTGTAGCATACAATCATTCTATACGCCCGGTCACGGGGTTTTCTCATTTTGAGATTATTTTTAGACCGCGGGAACGCCGGAAGAATTACCAAGATCCAGCGATTGAGGAGAGTAATATCGACCTTAATTGTATGGCACGGAGGAAGATGTGGCCTAAGTCAAGGACAAAATTGAGAAGGAGAAACGGAAAAGAGTTGCTAGACACAATCTCAATATTCGCGATCTAATGGGCAATCTTAAAATTGGGACGGTGGTGTACCGGAAAGTGAGAACTAATAGAGGCAAAGAGCTGCAGAGGTGGGCCTTCAAACCTCAGATTGATCACGATTAGAGAACACAATATTGTTGCCATAGAAAGCTTTAAAGGACCTAAAAAGCGGAAAACAGTTCACCTAGAACAATTAAAGCTTCCTGCAACAGCGTTATCATGATGTACGGGATTGTACTAACCTCCCTTCCGGAGGGTAATATTGTGAAGTTCTTATTTTATTTTTTTGAACTTAATAAGGACACGAGAGTGTAAAAATCAGGGATTCATGGGAAATTGGATTTTTGTATATATTAGACCTTACGAGGATTTTTCGTAAACTGGTGGGGGGAGTTACGGACTGTCAGCTGACAGGTCCATATCAGCTGATCGAGAACAGCTGACCGATTGTATATATATAGACGGACAGGCTATATTTTTAAAGGACCTAAAAAGCGGAAAACAGTTCACCTAGAACAATTTAAGCTTCCTGCAACAGCGGTGTCATGATGTACGGGATTGTACTCACCTCCCTTCCGGAGAGCAATATTGAAAAGTTTTTATTTTTACTTCTTTCATTCTGTACATTTTAGGAATTAATAATGATTTATGTGAAATTGTATTTTTTTTGTTGTTGGATTTTTCTATTTTTTTTGCATAGAGTGGAGATATTTTGAATCCTATTTTTGTATTTTTAGTGTATTTGTATCTTTTATATTGATATTGTATTCGAATTGTATTTATATCTATCTCATTCATTGTTATTGTATTTTAATTGCATATATATTTTTCATTTGTATACAATAGAATTTACGAGGATTGTTCGTAAACTGGTAGGGGGAGTTGGGGGGAGTTACGGACTGTCGGCGATGGACAGAATCCAGTAGAACAGCTGAACGATTCCATATATATATGGACAGACCTCGGAAATAGATCTTTCTTTGAGTTTACTTCAAGCGTTTCATTTCACACCCCTCTCTCTTCTATTATTTTTAGTTTTCACTTCAGTAAAAGATAACTGGTGCCGAAACCCGGGTACTTTAGATACCGGAGTAATTTTCAGTTTAAAAGAATTCTTCTCTTTGAATTATGACTAATCACGGAATAGTAAGAATAGCAGTTCTGAACCTGAAGAATATGAACCAAAACAACCATCCTCAAGCTACATTTAACCTACCTTTATCTGCAGGGAACCTCACTCATGCCATGACGCTGGAATGGATGAAATCACCGGAGAGACTGGATTTCTTAAAAGGAAGAGATTGCTTAATGGGCGAATAGAAGCGAAGAAGTAGGAGAATCTACTGGACAGCATGGATCCAAAAGCACTTAAAGCAGCGGTGGTCTACTGGGTAAAAAGAAGTATCTTAAATCAGATTTAGGCAGATGAAGAGACCTCCTGCAGGGTCATCAAAGAAAGGTTAAAGAAGGCATTTAGAGGAGGACGGTAGGCCCCAGGACATATTCATGATGATTAATGAAACGAAAAAAACCGAGACAGTCTAGTGGGCAGTATGCAGCGGAACTCCTGGCACGCTGTCACAGAATCGCTGATAAACTGTTGGTGGGCCTTGCAGCATTGAAGAGGAAGCTTTTTTTATTTTTATTTTTTATTCCCTTCCCTTGCCATTTCTGGCATACGGGGTGCAGGAGCAGTGGGGTAGTGCGCTGGGGATTGCGCATGCCACTGCTCCCAAAGATCACCAATTATTTTTTTTCTTTATTCTTTTATTAAATTTTTTACTGTTGTGCAGCCCAACCTTTTCCACTGCATCCGTTCTGTAGGTCCTCCTGGTGCGCATCTGTCTGGTCCAGCCCTCCAGGTCTCAGTCTGGGTCAGCTTCCTTCTCTTCTGGTGGCTCGCCGATGTTGGGCGGTCTAAGTCCTTCCGATTGTGAAATGAGTTGGCACCACCACCTCCTTCCACCCATAAATAAACTCCCTGAAAAGGCATAATTCTCTTCTTCAATCAAACATGGAAAGTTCGACTCGACGAGGGCGAAAATCCCGGTCTTTCTCGACAGCCTGGCTCGGTGTCCTTCCAAGGCGGAGCAATCCACTATTACGTGTTCTGCTGCTTCAGGAACTCCCCACGTGGGGCACCGCGGGTCGATGTTCTTTCCAGTGCTCTGCAGCTTTCCCAGAAACCCCTCGTGTCCTGTTAGGATCTGTGAGACCCAATTGTATTAGAGGACCCATTTAGTCTTCAATCTAGGAAGGACGGTAGGGAAGAATTTTCTCAAAGTAGTGCCCTTCTGGCTTTCTACCCACCGTCCAATCCACTCCTGTATTGAGTCCTCCTGGAGCATATTCTTCCATAAGTTTGGAGTCTCGCCGATCCTCTCTCGGAGCTCCTCCGGTAGCGCTTCTATTCCCTGCCTCTTTACTTCATTTTTAAGGACATCCTCCCTGAGGATGAGATCCAGAGGCATCGCTTCGGCCAGCACCTGCACCGGCTCATGTGGTACTGTTCTGTATGGTGGGCAGTCTTCTTTTCCGTGTCTGCGTGAGAATTCGGCTTCACGCAGGGAATGCGTACCTCAGAATACCCAAGATCACACCTTTATATATGGTCATCGTTGCAGGGTACCTGAGGCCCCAAATTGCACCCCCTATCCTACTTAATCCATTGAGTGACAGTTTTACCCTGTTCTTTAGATACACCAGGTGAGAAGTGGCATCGAATCTTGTTCTTATCCTCACACCAAAATACGTCACCTCCTCACTCGGTCTATCCCTCTCTCCTTGGATATCCAGGGTGATAAGATAAGCCCTTTCTGTGGAGCCTCTTATGAGTAAGGCCTGAGTCTTGGCTGCTGCCATACTTAACTTCCTTTTCACGCACCACTCTCCGAGCAGACTGGCACACCTCTGCGCTTCTGTCTTTAGTCTGGTCAGCTGTTCTTTCCTATGATGACTGCCAGGTCGTCGACGTAGGCCGTGGCAAGGAACCCCTTGTCCTCTAATTCCCCCAGCAACTCATCGAATACTAGCTTCCACAGAGCAGGTTCTAGGACCGAACCCTGCGGACATCCTCTTTCGACTTTTCTCTCGACCTCGTAGTAGTTACCCCTGATCCTGACACTCCTGTTATTGAGGTAACTACCTACGAGAGAGTATAGATTACTGGGGGTGTCGAGCTCTTGCAACCGCTGGAGTACACGGGGCCACCAAACGCTGTCGAAGGCGGAAGAGATGTCAAACATGATCAATAAGACATATTTCTCCGCCCTCTCCTCCACGTCCATAGTTCCCCTGCTACGGCTGTGGACGATCATGTGCTCCAGGATCTTACTAGCTACTGGGAGGAGGCATATTGGTCGATAGGATTTAGGTGTTTCTTTATCCTTACCACCTCCTTTGAAGAGCAGTCTCAAGTCTGCAATGCTCCACTTGTTTGGAAAGAACCCCTTATTGAAGCGGAAGCAGAAATGGAATTAGACAAGTGAGAGGGGGGCTAAGGGAGAGAAGGTAAAAGTCGATGTAATGGAAAAATGTGCCGAGACTACCCGATATCTTTGGGAAAAGATGGGAACAAAGATAAAAAATAATGGGGGTCAGTGGGATTTCTCCTTTCTGATCGTCTATAACGGACTATTGTAGGGAGATATGCTATCTGCTACATGGCATTCATTGGCTCCGAAGATTATCTATCTCCCCTTTAATACATTGAAGAAGCGCTTGCGGGTATCATCTCACATTGACATAGATAATCCTGTCTTCTTTCAGCGTAATCTCATGTACTGTTGCTGCCACTACATCCCCTTCTCTAAAAAAAACTGTCATCATATTCCGTTCGGATTAATAATTCATATTCTTGCTTCAAATTCTCATACTAGTTGTTGGCAGATATATTTTTTCTTCCCGATCTTCATGTTGGACTTACATCCGTGTTTCTATACACTTGCGTCAACTTTCCCTAGTAGGTCACACTCAATAATCATTTGGTAGTCTCGGGACATCTTTCCTACTACATGTACCACATGTATTAGATGATTCCTTTAGCCACCCATTTACTTCATTGAATTTCCACATCCCCTCCACTCTGCAGGCCCCCCAGGGTGATGAACTGCCATTGACACTCTTGGACCTGGAGGGCCTTCTTTCCGCCATTTTATCTTCTCCTGAGCCTCTCTGCACGAAATGGTATTGAAACTCCCTGTTTCCACCAAGTATCTCACGCCTCCTTCCGCTCGTATGATAGACAGGCCGCTGTGCTCTCCTCTGACACTATGGCTGACCAACGTGTTGCCGCCATTCCGCGGATACGCTATTCAGATCTCTTCCTTCGTCCTGCCAGCCCCCTTAGACCGTCTTCACACGTTCCTCCGGTTGGTTGTCTGTCATAAATTCCGACATAGTTTTATTCTTCTTCAAACTCTGGGGCCTCAAACGTGTCGGTGTTATCACTTGCAGATCGGAGAATCCTAACGCGTTGGGCATTCATCTCCATCAGTTCTGTCTGGTTCTATTTATGTCTTCAATACATATAAGGACATTGTCCCTCGATTCCATATTTGAAAAACAGGTAGGCGAGCACTTGGCAATGATGTGCCCTATCTCCAGCATCCTTGACATTTGCGGGACTGCCGATTGCCGGTTCTGGGTTTCTCTTGCCCAGATATTTTGTCCCTCACTTACTCTGTACCGCTATCCATGTTCTCTCTTGTTCTCCAGAGGTTAGACATGTTTCTTGGCTATTGATATTCTTTCCGGGTCCAACCCGGATCTTGAGCACATTCCATAAACGAGCGCTCTTTCAGAAATCCCTCCTTCTTTCCCAGATCTTTTGCCAATTGAACCATTTTTACCATGAATGGAAATTGCACCCGACCCTGTACCTTGATTGTTTTCATCATCTCAATTAGTTTATAAGCAATTCTGTTTTAGGGTGCCAGGAGTTCCGCGGCAACTACCCACTAGACTGTTACGGTTTCTCGGCCTCTCTAATCATCATGAATATGTCTTCCTCTGTGGCCCACTGTCCACCTCAAAATGTCCTCTTTAATCTCTCTTATTATCTCTTAACTATCCAAGGGGTCTCTTCGTCCGCCTGAATCCGATTGAGGATGCTCCTCTTCACTCTGCAGACGACCACACCTTTTAGTTCCTCCGCTTCTTCGCTATCAAGTAGATTTTCAATAGACTTTGCCTCAATATGGCTTATTAATCAGTCACCCCTTTTATGAAATGGCTCTGTTCTCCCGTATCCCCTGTAAACCGTTAGAGGTCAGAAACGGCTTTCATCAAGTCTTCGGCGGTTGCCGTGCGTACTTCCGAGATATTTATATATAAGTTAAGCATTGGCGAAAGCAAAATGCCAAAAAAGAGAAGAAGGAATAAGATGTAACACGTTTGAACTGCTGTAACATACTGGCTTTATTATTGGGTTCTGCACATCTTTATATATACACATGATCAGCTGATCTCCTCAGTCAGCTGACATCGAAGTACCACCTGACTGTAACTCCCCCCCACCAGTTTACGAACAATCCTCGTAAACTTATACTGTAGAATATATAGAAAAAATATGAAAATTATTTACAATAAAAACAAATTTCTATACCAATATACAAAAACTCACAAGTTGATCAAAAGTAAA
>NW_027111430.1:68165-100220 GCF_000696795.3 Halyomorpha halys
AATAATGTAATCAATCTACTACTGTCTTGTCCATAGTTAGTAATCAACTAATTTATATTTTCATTCCATTATTGTGTATATTTCCAATTTTTTTAGTCTGTTATTTATTTTATTTTATATATTAGTATTTATTTTTATCAAATATAGATATATATGATTTGTCTTTCTCCTAACTTTCACTACAAGGACAGGATATCATTATTATCTTTATCACTGATGATGATGATGAGGCCATTATGAGTTTGGGGCGTATAATTCCTCATTGAGGAATTTCCTTGAAATTTCACGGGCAATTATCCAGTTTCTTTTTTTTCGTCGCGTTTTACATGGTGTGTTCTCCTCTAGTGGATGATAAGTACGTTCGTAATCTTTATTATAAATATACATATGTCTCGCTAATCACTTTTTAAAAAAGCCCATGTTTGAGATGAGTAAGTATTGGCCTGACAAATGTTATATAAATTTTTATTTCTCGAAAGTAAACTGCTCTCCAACTGTAATGCTAGTCCAAAATAGCATTTTTCTTCTTCTTCTATTCCCTTACTGGTTTAATATTAAATATCTAAAGCTTGCCTTAATTCTTTAGTGATCCCTTTTTTTGTCGGTTTTGAATCTACTGAGGTGCGAGTATATTAATTATGGATCATACTTTTATATGCTGCATTTTCCTTTGCGAACTTTGGTCTTGGAATGGTGTTCTCTCGACCTGTAAAAAAACATTTTTTTTTTTTTTGCTGCTCACTTAGTATTGTTTTTGTTTTTGACCATATCTCATTAACATCTATGTTCAATAAACGTTATCTTTTCACCAACTTGGCGTTACTTTGTTCGACTAATCTTATGTATTCTTAGAGATCTTTATGGTTTTTTGACATCGAGATCAAAGCTAGGTCATAAGTCCAAATCTCGGCAAAATTTATTATTATTATTATTATTGTTTTTATGTAATCGCCTGATTCGTCTATTTAGGACCTTAAACGTTGTATGATTGAAGGATACTTAAAAAATTAAAACAACAAGATATAATTGAGTACCAGATACTTATCATTATAAGCGACGTAGGTTTTAAAATACAGAGGTTATTCTATCTCTTGGGAAGGAAACAAATGGGCAAAAATCATCGGAAACGGAAAGGATGGAATTTAGATAGGTATCCAATGAATAAATTTGCCAGGCAACTTGAATTCTGACAGAGATAACAATAATAGGATACATGTCTATCAACTCGGACCTGAAAGTTCGCAATTTGAAATGCGGCCTAAAGCGGCATAGTATCTAGAGTACGCTCTAACAACAGCTAAAAAAACATTAATTTATTTTAAAAAAATTATTGTTTCTGTTTCAAAATGTTATAACAGAACTTTATTTATTTCCTGATTAAACAAGTGATAGTTATGGGGACAGGAATTCCTGAATATTTTCATCAAATTATCAATAGTTTAAAAAAATGATATTTTCTCAGTTTTATCTATAACTAAATTAAATATGCATAATTTAATAACTTAATGTATATCACTCCACAATACCAGACAAATGCAGTTGTTAAACTTCTAATATATAAAACTATCCTCAGATATAATTGTACCTACCAGGTTTAACTATTAATTACAGTAATCTGTGTAATCTCTTACAACCCAACACAAAGACTGAAACGGCAATGGCCACGAGATCTTTTGTAAACTACATTTTACGATAGGAGTAGTGGCTATAGTACAACCCTCCACTCCGATGCCAGAGGGAGGGGAAGGAATGGCTTCGGTTGTACTCGGGCCGATTGGAAATAATATGTTTATCTATGGATGCTATTAGAGTGTTGATTTTATTATTATGACTATATATTAATTAAATTAATTACTCATTTAATTTAATTACAAGTTTTTGATCTTCATATTTTCTTCTGTGTTCTGATTTTTTTTTTGTATGAATGTCCACAGTTGTCTACTCGACTGCCTACTGCACACAATATTATAATGTATTATACTAGTAAAAACTGTTTCTGAAGAATTTTAGTAAAAAAAAAAATCAGTAAAATAGTCTGAAAACATTTAAACAACTTGTTCACTGACTAAGTACGATAAGCGACTAAGATTTTTATTATTTTATTTTTTCTACGATTTATTACTTACCATCAATCTCCTAGGTTAAAAAGAAAATACATCAATTTTTTTTTTTTAAATAATAAAGATGTTATATAAAAGAGGAGAAATTCGTAAAAAAAAAAAGAAAAGAAAGGCTTACCTTGTAAGAACCCAAATTCTTGACAGTGCAGGACAGGCGCACTGACCTTCCAGCAGGCACTGTGATGTTTTCCATTGTGCCCATGAATTCCGGCTCTAACTGATCTGAAACAACTTTAATAATCAGAAGACCATTAAAATTGTAAAACAAATAAAATATATAAAGAAAGCATATATATTGTAATTCTCAATAATAATCCCTGACCTATCCACCGGATTTCCTGGATAGCAGTTATGTCCAGATGGTACTTTTCAGTCTGTGCTAAGAGCGATTTTAGTGTTCCGGGTCTGTAGAGAGACAGGGCATTCCAATATCCTAGGTTAAATTTAAGCCTGGGGTTGCCGTTTTGATCCTTTGTTAACCATTTGATTCCGAGGCTATTTTAGGTTTATTTGATTCTTCGGGTAGCGGGGCTATCAACCCAGACTACGTACCCTAGTCTGCCGGTGGGGCTGCCACCTTTTTGCCTCCAGACAAACACCCCCTTCGGAGCGGCTACCTAGGGAAGGTGCCCCTAGGGTGTGTATTGAATGTGCCTTGGTGTACTGTGTGTGCCTGAATGTGTATGTATGTAGTGTGCTGATATCAGTGCATTAATGTGTGTGTGTCAGTATAGATGTTGTATAAGGCCATTAGAGGATCTGGAATTCAAGTGGGCGGAACAATATTCAGCAGAACAATACAGCTTCTTGCTTACGCTGATGACATTGACATTGCCGGACGCTCTTTCCAAGCTGTCTCTGATGGATTTATGAAATAGGCTGAAGCAGCAAGAAAAAGTGAATGCCGAAAAGACCAAATACATGATCACGGAGGAAATACCCAGGCCCGGTGATGAGATCAGGATGGGAGAGTATACTTTCGGAAAAGTCCCCGAGTTTGTGTATCTTGGATCGCTCATAACCCAAGACAATGTTGTGGATTCCGAAATTAAACGAAGAGTCCTATGTGCCAACCGACACACGACGACCTGTTAGTATTCAGCAAAACCGAAACTGAGTGCGTGCAGCATTTGAAACAGGTTTTTTAACGTATAAGGGTGTTTGGATTGAAACTCCCCCGTGGAAAACCAATACTAGGCCAAGCAGAGATAAGTTTTTTGGGACACACAATTTCGAAAGAAGGATTAAAACCCGATGCTCAAAAGGTGGCAGCCTTACAGCGGATGACAAGAGATATCAAAGGGATCAGACGGCTGTTTGATATCTCAGACATGTCGGTCTTATCACTTGCAGAACGTTCTGACCTTCTCCTCCTTACAGGTGTGCATTCGCCTTGATTGATTCTACATGGTTCGATTTTTGTCGTCGAAACATGTAAGGACATTGTCTTGCTATATGTCCCTCTATTCTACATTCGAAACATCGGATTCGGGACCACTGTGCCATCAAGTGCCTTATTTTTCCGCATCCATGGCATTTTCGGCCCTCACGGCGCCCGCTGCTTCTTGGTTTTATTTTTCCCATTCCTCTCTCCGGGTTTCTTATCCTCTCTTTCGCACTTTCCTGGTGCTCTCTTCTTCTCCAAGGAACGGGATTATTCCTCGGGCGATTGTACCTAACTTTCGTCCAGCCAGTTTCTTCTACGTGAATTCTTGAATTTTTCCTGTTTACATAATTCGCCTGTTTACACAGTTGTACAACTCACACTTAGTCCTATTCACACACGTATTACATACATAAGAAAAGAGCAAACAAAATCTGTCTAATTTGATTTAGTAAGGAGGCACTTCAGGAACCTACGGAGCTCTCATCGCTGGGAACCGTAATTGTTCAACATCCTCTTTTTAGGTTCCTGCATATTCTCAATCGTCCACACGTTATGTTCTCAAATTTTAATCACCCGGAATGGTACCTCATAATGCAGGGATTCTTTACTCCTAGTGGACTCCAAACAGCGGTACACAACAATCGCTAATTTTAATGTCCCCTATCACATCACGGAGGTTCAAAATTTGTCGTTCCAGTCGCCTACGTTTCTCTCTCTCTATCCGCCCTCTAGCTTTTTCCATAATTTCCGCATGACTATCTCGTGAGTTCACAATTTCCCCATCCGTCTCGGCCATGTCCATAAAGTTCCTCCGCCGCCCTTGCAGGCTAAAGAAATCTTCAAAAGGCGAAAAACCCGTAGTGGTGTGGATGGAGTGGTTATACACGACCACTACCCTTACCATTGCCTCGTCCGGCTGCAGTCCTTTGTCCGCGTAATAAACCCGTAAGTGGTCACTGAGAGTGCTATGATATCTCCCCCCCCCTCCTACTTTTAGGATATCCCGGAATGTTAATATGCCAATCCACTTCCAGAGTCACCATCTCTTCCTTAATCGTGGCGTTATCGAATTATCGTCCCTCGTCTGAAGAAATTGAAACCATGTTCTGAGCGCGACTAATACCGCTTCGGCTGACCAATCTTGGAGCTGATGCGCCATGACCACACTGTCTCAGATTTAGAAAAGTTCACCGGAGAGATGGGTGAGTTAAATCACTTCATAAAAGGTGGGATGGCATGAATAGAGGCAAAAGTAGGGGAAAACCTGCTAGACAGGAAAGAAGCGAATTCGTTAAGAGCTGCTGTGGTTTTTCGCATAAAATGGAACATCTTAAACCTAATCCAGTCCTATGAGGAAACGCCTTGGAACCGGGTGAAGGACAGATTGAAAAAAAGTTTGGTGGTGGAAGATGGACACCCGATGAAGTCATTTTTCAGATGTTATGTGAAGAGAAAAAGCCAAAAAAAAAAGTAACGGGTATTTCCCTCTCTTCGCTCGTTTCAACCAAATAACAAAGAAAATGAGAAAAACAAGAAGCATAGCAGAGGTTCAAGCAATCCTGGGATTCTTGTCAACAATTCTAAAAGTACAGCTCGCCAGGGAGACAAAAAAACGAGAGCGTTTGTCCAGTGATCATACGTTTATGGACTGTGCACAGGAAATTATGGATGCCAGCGCGAGGGAAGAGAAAGCAAGAATGGAAGTCGAAGAGACCAGCTGAATAAGGGTATCATACAACAGTTGACCGAAAGCTGAAGTTTTGGAGAAGGAGAAAGTTCAGAGATGGCGGAAGGGAAAGAAGTGGAAACGGGGAAAGACAACCGAACCAAGATAACAAGCCGAAAAATGGAGGAAGGACAGAAGACCGAAGATGTCATGGTTGTGGCAAAACCGGACATCTGGTGGCACAGTGTCCGCGCACGAAATGCTATGAGTGCGAGAAGGAGGGGCATATGGTGAGGCATTGCCTGTGTACAATATACAAACGAGATATGAATAATTTTGTTTTATAAGGACTAATTTCGCTTAATTTATTAAGATTTACAAATAAATTATTTATTTTTTTTTTATTTATTTCATTTTAAGCAATGTTTTTAAAATTATTTCAAAGCATCATGAATCGCGGGTTTGGCCTACCCAGACTTATTCCAACCGAAACCACACAGAATTAAAAAAATGTATTGCCGAATATCAGAAGAGATATAAGTAAATGAAGCTAGTGCAATTGAGTGAGACATTGAAGATGCTGATCATATGAACACTTTGTTCTCTTTTACTCCCTTTTTAATCATGGTAGTTGGAGTAGGGGTTCTATTAGTCAACAGCTTTGGCCATTATTACAACCTTGGATATTGACGAAAGTTTCCAGAGAGAAAAAATTGGGGCCCCAGCAGAGGGTGTGGGGGGGGGAAGTGTAGCAGCTGTTTTCTGAACACACCCTTTTGACGATATTAGCACCAGATTCTTCTCTTGTCATCCGATAACAATTTCCTTTACATAACATAAGGCATTTGGCAATAGCCTGTGATTCCACGTTGACAAAGGTCTCGGAATAAACGATCAATAGGAGTAATTGATATTCCATTCCCAGCGGAAAATTGAATCAGAGATTCATTATTTGTAATTATTAGGTTTGGAAGTTAAGGGAAGTTGTGGAGGGGGTGGTGGCCATTCTCCGACAGCTATTGTTCTACCGCCCTACACCCTAGCTACCATAACTACTGAAGTCGTTTGTTACCAAAATCAGAGTAATTGACGATACTTAGTTGGATTGTGAATCGAGTTTTGCTCCGTAACCGATTCTATTTCTAGTTCATCCCTGGCCTTATATGAAGTGGAATGCTTTCTAGTTTTTGTATGTATCCTTAAGCAATTGGTAAACCACTGAATGAATTGAGTATTTTTTATTGCGTGTTTCCATTAGTTTTATTAAATAAACTACATTTTATTATTGAGTTAATTTTCAGGGATAATGTAATATATATATATATATATATATATATATTTAACCAACAGCATAAGAAATATTTCGTTTAAAATGTCTGTACATTATTTCCCGAATCATTAATTTGTAGATAACATTTTTTCGGGAATTGTGGTGGAAAGCTGGGCAAAAGTTAGCTATAACTATCAACTAAAAACTAAAGATAGATTAGCTGTATTTGCATTTGAAACTAAAAACCAACCGGTCAGTTGTTAGCTGTTTGCTCATAGCTTACTCTTAGAACTAAATTATCTATCATCTGAAATCAGCGACTAACATTTACTTATGAAGCGTTAGGCCACATCTAAAACTGATATTTAGTTAGTTATATCTTAAGTTTCAACTGAAAAACTAAAAAAAAATAATGTTATAATACATAAATCCAAGTACAGGAATCCTTTGAACTTTTCTTATTTCAGACATATGTCCATGTTTATGTTTTATCAGGTCAGTCGATTGACTTCAGAGGTGCTGAGAATGAAAAAATAATAGATATTACGATAACGCGCTTGCATATCGATTTATTTCGATTATTTCGGATTTCTAACATATTGGGGTCCCTTTTTATGTTTTTGGAGTAGGAAAATAAAAAAAAAATCGACTTTATAATCTCACACTTGCGAAATGATTTATTTTAACTTTCTGGATTTCTAGCATAAATGAAAAAGGAATCAATTTTATAATTGTGTACTTACATTTTGATTTAACATTTAGGATTTATGAAATATTGTGGTTCCTTTATATGTTTTAAAAAGTTACTATAGTTATTTTTTTCATGTTTTACACATTGAAACAAATGTTAAGATATGCATATATGTTAGAAATCTGAAAAGTTAAAATAAATCTTTTACCACGCGAGCGATCACAATATCGATTTTATTTTCATTTCAGCACTTCGAAAACATATATGCTTGAAAACATATATGCAGGGACCCCAATATGGTTGAAATCTGAAATGTTATTTTTTTTTTAAATTATTTATTTAATGTAATTTACAACTGTACAAAATAATACAATAGGTAAATATGTAGTATATTTCGCATACACTTGAAAATCTTGGGAAGGAACCACCCATTGGTGGTACTTCAAACATTAATTTAAATTAGAAGGTCCCGTAGCCATCTTCTTTTCAGACGCCTCGGAGGATTATCAGGGATTGTTAAGGATAAAGAATTAATGGGTTAGGATGGTTAAGGAGTTTGGAATGAAAAGACGCATATCTGTTTTGGGTTAAATCTGCAACGAATGGGATGTTAAGGTCTTTGTGAATGAGTTTATTTGTGACGTAATAAGGAGCATCAAGGATTTGACTTAGGATTTTGTATTGTAACGATTGGATGTGGGAAGAATTTGATGGTTTGGTGGAGCCCCAGAGCTCAATTCCATATGTCCAAATTGGTCTGATTATTGTAGTGTATACTAATTTTTTGTAGTGAATGGGAAGTTAAGAGCGTTTGTCAAGTAAGTGTTGTAGCAATCGGAATCTACGAGCAGTTTCTTGTGTGTGGATTCCAAGTAAGTCTCTTGTCAAGAAGGAGTCCTAAGTATCTAATATGTTCAACCGGCGTTAGTGGTGTATTTAGAAAGGATACTGTAGGACTGGAGGGCAGAGGTTTACAACAGAGAGTAAAGGTGATCTGGTGGGATTTGTCAGAATTTATTTTGATTCTCCAGTTTTTACACCATTCTTCAATAGAGGTTATGTGTGCCTGTAGTGTTTGTGATGCATTAGTTGTGTCGTTGTTCACAGAAAGTATACATGTGTCATCAGAGTATGTTGTTAGGACTGTGTTAGGGTGGGTTGGGATGTCAGCTGTGTAAACCGTATAAAGAATGGGACCTAAGATACTACCTCGAGGAACACCGGCGGACTGAGAAAAGAGAGATGAGTAGGCTAGGTTATGATTTACTTTAAAGGTTCTATCAGTGAGGTAGGAGCGGATTATAAGGAAATATGTTGGGGGTAGGAATTGACGAAGTTTATAGAGCAGAACTGGGTGCCAGACTCGATCAAAAGCTTGTTCAACATCGAGGAAGACTCCCGTGCTGTACATACCGCGCTCCAATGTGGAAGATATGACATCAACCACTCGATGACTTTGTTGTATGGTAGAATGAGATGTTCTAAATCCAAACTGGTGGTCAGGAATAACATGATATGAGTCAAGGATTGGATAGAGGCCTTTTAATAAGAGTTTTTCTAGGATTTTGCCCATAATGGGCAGGAGCGAAATAGGACGGTAGGAAGATAATAAGGATAAGGAAGGCTTAGAAGGTTTGGGAAACATTTTTATTATAGACATTTTCCAAGGCTCAGGGAAATGAAATGTTAAAATAAATCGATTAATAATCGCATATAAGCGCAATAAGCGCATGATCACAAAATCAATTTTATTTTCATTTTCAGCACCCCTGAAACGCATACATGTTAGAAATCTAAAATGTTAAAATATTCCTATTCTAAAATCTCTATATAATATTTTAGTCATTTTAAATAAGATATCGATATTTCGATAAAATAATATTGGATTATTGTTGTTTATATTAACTATATCTATATCGATATTACACTAATACAAAATATCGAAATAAATATGTAATCATCAAAAGAAAATGTCGAAATATCGTTTCTAATCTTCGTTATCGATATTAGTAACAATGTAATATATCGAAAGGAACATGAATTTATCAATTTAAAATATGGAAAAACTATTTTTAAACTTTTAATAAAATATTCTTAATATTTTTTAGTAAAATATTGATATTTTATTTAAAAAATATCCTAATAGTTCTTCTAATCTTTGATAAAAAAAAAATCGGAATATTGTTGAATATCATCTATATCTGTATTATCAACAATGTTGAATATTGAAATGAATCAGAAATTATCAAAATACCTTATTTTAGCTATTTATAAAATGTTATAGTTTTTTTTTTTAAAATATCGATGTTTCTATAAAATAAAATATCGAAACATCGTTTCTAATCTTCGATATTGATAATAATAACAATGTATTATCGAAAGGAGTTTGAATTTATCGATTTAAAATATCGAAAAACTACTTTTAAGATTTTATAAAATTGTCCTAATCTTTTTAAACTAAATATTGATATTTCGATGAAAAAATATCCTAATAGTTTTTCTAATCTTCCATATCGATATTAGTAACAATGTCGAATATCGAAAGAAATATGAAATTATCAAAATAAAATATCGAAATACCTTATCTTTGCTTTTCATAAAATGTGATAGTTGTATTTATTAAAATTAAATACCGTAATGAATAAGTAATTTTCAAAATGAAATATCGAATTACCTTATCTTTGCTTTTCATAAAATGTTATAGTTTTCTTTCATAAACTATCGATATTTCTATAAAATAAAATATCAAAATATGGTTTCTGTTCTACGATATCGATATTAATAACAGTGTCGAATATCGAAAAGAACATGAATTTATCAAAATAGAATATTGAAATACTATTTTTATATTTTTCATATCAATATTTTGTTTTATAAATTTTTAGCCTTTTAATCAAAATATCTATATTTCGATTAATTAATATCAGGATATTGATAATCTTCTATATCGATATCATCAAATATGTTTAATATCGAAATAGAAATTAAATTATCGAAAACATATCGATATTTTATTTAAAATTTATCTAGTATTTTTAAACAAAATATCGATATTTGAATAAAATAATATTAGAATATTGTTGCTAATTATCGATATCGATATTAAAAACATTATCAAAGATCGAATGGATGTTAAATTATTGACACAATATATCGATTCTTTGATAATACAATATCGGAATATTGTTGCTAATGTTAGAAATCATCAATATTAAATATTGAAATACTATTATTAAGCATGAATAATTTCTTTAATAAAATATCGATATTTGGATTAAATATTGTCGGAATATCTTTGCCATATGATATTTTGTCACGAAGATTCCCTGGAGTGTATATTATTATTATTACTTTTATTTTTCCCACCCTGAGGCACTCCATTCTAATTCATTTGATAGGACGTTGCCAATTCTGACTATAAAGCTTCTGTTAAGTAAAAAATTATTTATAAAGACAAGAATATGACCATTAATCTCGATACAAACTAGAGTGTAAATTATAAATCTTCTCGTGGTCCTATCAAAAGCATTTTCTATATCAATAAATACTGCTAATACTTTTATCATATTATCAAAGGTTTCTAGGATATCAGACTGTAACCGAAACAAGTTGTCTCTTGTACTCCTCACTTTTCTGAACCTACTCTGCCATGCTGGTAGAACATTTTTATTTTCCAAGTACCATGTCAGTATATTAGAAATAAGTTTTTTTTACCATTTTAGAGATAGATGAGGTTAGGGTGATCGGTCTATGACTATTAACATCCATGGGATCATTGTCTTTTTTCAGGATAGGAATCGTGATCGCTTCCTTCCAAGTATTTGGAAAACTATTAGAAAGAAATATTTTATTCAATATCTTTTAAATGTTTTATTTCTTAAACAGGAACAGAAGTTTTTTTATCATAGCAATGCAGATCTTACCCAGACCGGGTGAGGAATCTTTCTTAGAGTTCAAAGCGGCTAGAAATTCGTCCATGAAAAAGGACAGGTTTAATGCATCTAGTGGATCATTAGTGATAGCGAGTGGTACTGATTCGATAGCTTGCTTTGTGTTAAAGAAGTGTGTAGAGTAATTTACAGTTGATGAGGTAAAACAGAAGTGTTTTGATAGTGTTTGCTAAGATTACAGGGTCAGTTTCATAGTGGTCACGAATTTTCACAATTTATTTTAGGTAAGTAGCCATAAACCATAATTTTTCTAACTGTCTGCCAGAAAACAACTCCTGGTGTGTTACCTTGCCTTTAAAGTTCTGCCATGATAATTTTTTACTAGTTTTAATCACATAACTTGCATATTTCCTAGCCACTTTGAATCACTCTAGTTTTTCGGAGGATGGTCGGCGAAGAAATTTTTTAAGTGGCCTCTTTCTGTTATTTATTGCTTTTTCACATTCATCTGACGGTACAGGGGGCAGGTAGTATTTGCATTAGCGTTTTAATAATAATGGGGAATTGGTCGCTGCCATATGTATCATCTAAAGTGTACCATTGAGTCGTGGCTTGTAAGAGGGGGCTAGTGATTGATCTATTGCTAAATGTTTTCCAGATCTGGCACAGAGGTGAGTTTGATAAATTGGATTGTTTATAACATTTAAATTACAATTATCTATGAAAGACTGGACTAATTTATATATCTCATCCAAGTGGTCACTACCCCAAATTAAATTATAAGCATTAAAGTCCCCAGCGAGAATTAATGGTGGGGGAAATGATTATAACAAGTCCTTCAATTGTTGAACTGTGAATAATCGGCCAGAAGGGAGGTATAGAGAGCGTAATGTTAACGGGCGAGGTTGTGATAAAATTCTTGCAAATTAGAGGTAATATTTAAGTCAATAAAGAGAATATTCTCTTCCACTAAAAACCACACCCAACCACAAGCAATGCGACCATCTGTATATTCTTTCCTCCTAATAGCATCTTGTAATAATCTCTAATAATAATCTTGTAAGCAAGCTCCAGAGCAATTATAGTAATTCAGTAGGTACTTTAATTCATTTCTACGATAAAATAAACCATTTAAGTTCCATTGCATTATATTCATTTTAAAGAAAACATTCTACCTATACCGCCTGCCGAAGAAATGGAGCCGAGACAGCGGCGTATAAAGCTATTTGTGTTAGAGTTAAACTTATAAACCATATATAATAGTAATGAAAATAAAATATAACGGTTGACAGCCATACAGATAAATAACAAATTATCATTAACAGGCTAACAGAGACAAATGCAGACAAGAAATAGTCCTCCATTATTGTAAGAATTATGAGGCTGAAAAACAAAGGATAAAGATAAGAAAATATATTATTGGGCATATTGAGGTAATTGTGATTACTAGAACAAATATTCAATGTCAGTAAGTACAGGTAGAATAAACAGTTAATTTTAATTGCCTACTTTTTTTTGTCTTGTCAATACTACATCTTTTTTTTATTTTTCGAGGAAGAAGACTCCTCACTAAAAGAAGAGTTTTGAGACACTGGCCTGTTTTTATTTAAATTAGTTAAACTTGATGCTACTGTGGGATGAATTTTGATTTCATTTGTAACTTTTTGGAGGTTGGTAAAATTAGTTTTATTTCCAAGTTGTTCACTATTGTTTGGTAAAGTTACTAGTGATTCGTCACTGCAGTTAATGTTGTCATCTGTGTTGCTGTTTACCAAATTGGATGCCAAGGTACTTATTTTTTTTACATAAAATTTGGACAGTATTGGCCAACTTAGCTAACTGTTCTAGCAGTCTCAGTTATAGACTTTTCCTGTGGTGATGGAGGGGGAGGAGCCGATACAACATCCTACCATTTTCATTCTCTTGTTTATTAATAATTGCTTCAGCTTGACGATATGACATTTTATCCTGTACTCAGATTTTTTCAATTTTCTTTTCCCTTTCATATATTGAACATTTACTACTATAAACTGGATGATCACCGTGACAGTTTAAGCATTTGGGGGAATTATTACAAGTTTCACTACTGTGTGTATTTTCTACACATTTACGACAGTCCTTTGTTTGGCAAATTTTTCTAGTAAGTCTGCACTTGCAGCATGAATAACAAAGAGGTTTGGCTCATAAGTTCTGATTCTAAAGGAAAGAAAATCTAAAATTACTTTTTCTGTTAGGTCACACTTTTCGAAAGTTAAAATCAGTAAGGTGTAATCTCTTTCTTTTCATTATTAATTTTTTTATAAATCCTTTTAACTTTAAAAATACCCTGATTTTCAAGTTCCGAAGCTAATTCATCCTCTGTACAATTCAGCAACTCCGGGACATAAGCAACCCCACGAGTAAAAATCAATGTTTTATGTAGTT
Organism: Halyomorpha halys; assembly: GCF_000696795.3. NCBI lineage: Eukaryota > Metazoa > Arthropoda > Insecta > Hemiptera > Pentatomidae > Halyomorpha > Halyomorpha halys. The sequence goes on from NW_027111430.1 coordinate 81,614, forward strand.
GAAATAATATGGGAATATTTTGGAACGTTTTGATATTACTCAAATTGACAAAATCGTTTTCATTAATCAGCATTAATAATAGAGCACCGTATTTTACCATCATACAGCTGAAATTGTTAAAATTTTCCGAATTTGTATCTAAGAGTATGACAAAATACTTTTTGGACCATTTACTTTTTAATTTAAATATGTTCCGCGTTTCAGGCGGCTAAGGTTGTAAGGGAGTCGCCATGTGCTACCAAAACAAAATAATATAAATAAGTAGAATAAATGATAGTTATATAAGTAGTCCAGGAAAAACAGTTAATAAAAAAAAAACTAAATAATTATAATATAATAAAATAAAATAAAAGAATAATAAATAAATAAAGGTACTCCCTGTGAACACAACAATTACGGGAACCACTGTTAAGATTGACACAAGGCACTATTGTTTCACAGATAAAACGAACGGCACCGACTGATGTGTTACTTTTTCGAAATCTGGAAGACACTTCACCAAGCAATGTCGATAACCTCCATCCTGTCAGTTCTGATAGGAAATGAACGTTTGACTATAAATATTAAATTGTGAGTTACCTTAATGTAGTGAAATACATTATAAACCGTAAACGAATTAGGTATTTGCAGAAATTAAGGGATAGCATATGAACAACATTCTCCCTTTCTTTCTCAAATCATTCAATTCTTTCTTATCCGTATTGTGTGGTGTTCATTAACTAAGTATTCGAAATACTCTGTAAGCTGAGGAAGGGCCTACAACTCGGTAAGCCGTGAACATTGTCGAAATAATGTTGTGGAAACCACTATGATGCGAATGTGTAATTAAATTAAATTTCATTGTCTCAATCAAAATAAATTTTTATCCTTACTGAGGGGAGTGGGGGGTAGGGAATAGAGCATGGTGGAGGGGGGTAAAGAGAGGTGGAGGGGATTGACAAAGAGAGGCATTAAATTCCAATTGTAATTAGCTCTCTTACTCTTCCCACCGCCCTTCTATCAATTCCATTAAGGGCGTCTTAATATCATTCTTGTTTTGTATTTCTTTCTTCTCGTTTCTAACCTTAATGCATTGCCTTGGGGTTATCGTTTATTTTAAGTTTACAATTAGAAAAGTTAGCTTTACTTATAAGTAAAGTATATCTAATAATAATTATTATCAAGAGTTATAAAGGTATGCTGTGTTAAGTAATAGAAATGAATAATTTCCAAATAGTAATTGAAAAGATATGTCCAAGAGCAGGATCTAATTGGTCAAGATCCATTAGTGATTACTGTTCAGTTTCAGCAGTCGCACACTGGTCCAAAAGACAGGAAAACATGACCAAATGTATTCACCGTTTAGGATACTATAAAACATGCCTTTAGATTAATAAACCCATACGGTACAATGTTATAATAAATTTTCTTTCAGAAGTCTGTTAAGAATTATATGTATTTGAAAAATCAAATTTTGGCTTGCACTAACAATGACCACTACTGCTCATGCATTTAAAGATGAGGGTGATATTTAATAATTAGCAAAACTGTAACCTTCTAAAACTTCAGAATGGACTTGAATTAACCTGTAGATAGTATTGTCTTAAAGACTTGATCTGATGATTTGGCAATGCTTATATAGGTTGGCAAATAAGTCCTTTCGGTTTTTTTGGGTGAAAGAAATTACGTATATTTTGTACATTATATTTATTTTTATTTACAACGAATGTCCATTATTTTCGATTACCTTACCCCATCTATCCAACAGCTGAACAATCCCATGTTCATAAAATGTCTGTATGTTTATAATCGAAAAAGTGGTAAAGGTGCTCCCTGACACCCTGTTTGTTTTCAAACCGTTTTCCACTCTGTCTTCAATTTTATAGAGACCGGATTAAGTGGTAGTTACTAGGAGCAGGGTCCGGTGAATAGGGAGGGTGAGGCAAAAGATCCCATCCAAGGGCTAACAATTTATTGCAGGTGACTAACGAAGTGTGGGAACTAGTATTGAAATGATTGAAGACGACACCCTTTCGATTTTCCTGTTCTGGGCGTTTTCTTCGATTCGATTCTCCCACTTTTATTAATTGTGAGGAGTATAGAGTGAAATCAATCGATACACCTTGTGGCAACAGCTCATAAAAATCAAACCCTTGAAATCCCACCATAAAGCATCATCATCTTCTTTCGGTGCAATCCCGCTTTAGATGTGGTTCCAGTTAGTTCGTCTCTAAGATTTTCACGCCACATTATCGTAGACAATCCACTTTTCATCCCCTGTCACAAGTCTTTTAAGAAATGGATCGATTTGTTGAGGTTTCCGCAGTGAATCACAAATGAAATTGCGTGTTGCAAAGTTGGCTTGGGTGAGAGAGTGGGGGGCCGAAATATGAAGCCTATAAAGGTAGCCGAGCTTCCGCAAATGATTTTCTATGCCTTGTATGTGATACATCTAGGACCTCTGCAATGTCTCGCACCTTAATAATGTGTATGAAATAAAGCTAGTAAAATTATTATTAATAGCGGTTAATTGTTCACTCATTTAATTTACCACTATTAATAATAATTAATTTGATTTAAAAATTAAAAAATAATAATCATTTACTACTTGTCGTTGATTCTATGCTTATACCCTGTTCTCATTACAATAATTACTTCTATAACGGTTGTTGCCTACGAAATTCACCCAACTCAAATATTTTCATCTTTATTAGGATGGATATTGGAAATAAACAACTTCTTTTTTACAATCGAAAATATGTGGAATCCGACTTTTCAACGAAAATACACGTTTTAAAAATATGTTTTCACCTTTTCTGAATGCAAAAATTTCGGAATCGGAGCAAAGATTCCTGACTCCGATTAATACATCACCATTCTTGGCGAGTCAGCCATCCACTTCATGCACCATACGTCCATTTTCTGGCGAAGAATAATAGAACCTTTCACCGGTGGTAGTCGACTGCATTACGTCGTAATTGCCGAGCCTCAACTTCTTCTTCTGTCATCAACCGCATTATGCGCCACCAAATGGTCGATCAGCGTTTTGGGGAGTCAGGTCCTGTCGACCTATTGATCGGTGGGACTTGTACCCACGGATCTTCGTTGGAGCTCCTTACCCTTACAGTCGAAGGATTATACTTCATACCCACGGTCTTCGGCTTAGTTGTCAACCCCCGAGACAACTACATGACGCAGCCCGAACTACATCCAACTCTCTTTTCTTTAAATCGACCATCAACGTTACTAATTCTCATGAGGAGAAAACCTTACGTTCAAGGGTTTCTGGAGGCAAAACATACCAATTTCTACACGTATTTATCCTCACCAAACTCATTGCTGAACCGCACAGCGTGAAATATCGAGAAGGCCACAACATTTCAGAGGCAAACCAGAAATTCAAAATGGCATTCTAGAATCACTCACTAGATAATCCGACTGGACCACTTCACTTTTTACTTCAACTTAACTAATTTCCTCATAAAACTCAAGATCATCCCGCATCGGCTTGGCATAAAGTATTTGAGGCGCATCCTAAATTATTTTATAGGAATATTAGATTCCCTAATGAAATATATATTTTTTTAACGAAGAAATAAATGTTCTTTTAATGACCACAAACCTTTTTATCTTTAATGGGCTTAATTTGTTTGATAATTATTACCAAAAAATAAAATTGATTAAGAAAAACTTTTTTAGCAAAAACCTCCCACGCTAAAGAACTGATTAGGTGTAAATAAATCGGGAGGTGATTAAAGATGGCTGAAGGTGGACTTGAATGAAGCTCATAGAAAAGGAGACGTGATAAAAATTTGAACAAAGGCTATTCCTGAGGCGCCCCCCACGGAATGCCCAATCCAATCCACCTGGGCTTTGCCGAATTATTCAAAGCATGATCTGGGATCTTAGTGCCCGGAGACGAGTTTGATATCTGTTTCCATGGTCCTATCTATCTACGTCCCATCTCGCTACTGCATAAGCATTCCATCATTTTCAATTATGAATAATCTAAATATTAGATAAACTTAAATAATCTTTTAAAAGATAACATTTCTCACATGGCATTTCCAAACTAATGCATAAACGCATAAGCAATTAGCAAAAACCACAAGAATGGACATCATTAAGTCTGTTTTATCATTGGCAAGCCATTAAATTGCAAAATTATGATATAAATGGAGGTACATGATGATACAAGGAAACATTAGTAGCTTTGTGCTTACATCATTACTGCATTAAACCCGTTACAACATTGGCAAGGCATTATATTATAATATAACAGTTTTCAAATAGAAACAGAATGATCCTCAAAAAGGAAACATCGGGATCATACTTAAAATAAATATTTAAAATTTATTTTAAAGTATATTTTATTTAGGTGGTTTTATTTACTTAAACTTTTTTTCAAATTTAATTTTCAGTTGCAGCATTAAAATACTTGATTTCATTCCATTTATATTTACGTCATTCCAGAAATGATCAGTTTGACTTATCTTCATTCATAAGTATATAAAATAAATTACACAGGTCTATACAAATTTTGATTTTGTGCATCAAATAAAAACAAAATGTTGCAATTGTTACTTATAAAGCACGCTTTATTAGAAACTAGGATAGTAGTCTGTATTCAAACGAATCTGTCTCATATGATTCGATATCAATTGAATAATACCAAAACTATACGTCTATAAGAATAGATTGTTCAATTCTATTTTAATGTCTATAAGATGTGCTACAATTTGAGACCAAAATGAACTCTATATCAGCATTCCTTTCACAGCTCTTCATCCTTCAGACTTCTTTATTTACCCTTTCATTACCGATATTGAATCGTAGGTTTAAGGATACACCACGCTTTGGTTCCTGAAATTTCATTAGTTCAATTTTTTTAGTTATAGTTGAAAAATGTCCATACAGTTATAGCTATACTAAAGGAAGCAACCCACAGTTAACCCAAGCTGCTTCATAACTCCCAAATCGAATTTTAAAACCTACAAAATAATTTGACATAAGTATTGATTAAAAGATGTCTCTTCCGTTAGAACCTGAAGTCACTAAATTAAACGCTAGAAATATATGTGCAATGAAGATCAAATGGAATCAATTGCACAATTTAACTGGCCGACATTTATTTTCAATTCAAGTTTCGCTAATCTAGCAAAATATCCATTTAATATCCCTTATAAAATCAAAAAGGGGGTAGAGGTAAAAGGGAGGGATCATTGCTATTCAGGCTGGAACTTTTAACTTGTTAATAGGTGAGGCTAAGGAGAAGCTCCGGCCACTCCCGCCCAAATTGCCCGCACCAGATAAGGACCCACCATAAATAACAAGGCGTGTTGAAGCATAATGCTGGCTTCTGCATCTCCCTCAAAACTACTCTCTCCCCCCCCCCTCCCACCATCTCATCCATCCCTTACGCTAGGCCTTCACGGGTTGTAAAATTGGAAATAAACCCTTATAATAATAAAATTACGATAATAAGAGAAAAATCTGTGTTATTTACGTTAATTATTAATTATATTCTAGAAAGTAAACTTCACAATACTCAGTAGCACATCCTTTTTATTCAAAAACAAGTTAGTAACTAACAACATAACAAATGAACGCCTAATGAAATGGTTATCCAAAGATCTAATAGATAATACACTATATTACACCCTTCCCTTAATCTTCTATCAGTCTTTTAGGCTTGACAATCAGGCCACCACACCGAGTTCTCAGACTCTCTGCTGGTGATGATGGACCCTGCGGTACATTGTCACTGGATGGTGTTGATCTCCAACCAGGCTCGTTATGGGGGGTTAACTGATATCCATTCTGGTCCACCGGCATCAAAGTAATAGAGGGTTTTGGTAGAGGGGCAGGTGGTTCAGGAAGAGGATCAGGATGTTTGGGAATATAAGTGGGGTGTTCCGATATGAAATCATCAGGATTGGGTGACTTAATGAGGTCTCGAAGGTGAGATGAGTTTCTTATGTTCTCATGACCAAGTTGATCCTTGACCAAATAAGATCGTGTTTCTGGGAGAAGCTTGGTGACAGAGCCTTCCTTCCACTGATCATTCCATTTTATATAAACTGGTTGTTCCGTTTTGAAGTTCTCAACTGGACGAGAAAATAAATCGTATTCAGCTTTACTTTTAATTTTTAAGTATTTCATCTAGTGATGCACTTCCTAATCGGGTATCCTAGGAGTAAGGAGTTCAAGACTTGCTAGGGCTCTTGTTCTTAGTGTTCGCCCTATTAATAGCTGGCTTGGAGAGTACTCAAGCCCTGAAAGAGGAGTAGTCCTATACTCTTGTAGGGCTTCATATAAGTTTCCTCTTGTATAAGCAGATTTTTTAATTAATTTTTTGGTTATATCTCCCCCCTTTTCCGAAAGTATGTTCGAGCGAGGATAGTTAGGGCTCGAGGTTCGTATAGTGAAGCCCCACTGTTTGGAAAAAGCAGTTATTTCTGCCCAGCTGAATGGGTTATTGTCACAGCATTCAATTTCAAGTGTCCCGCGGTCACTAAAAAAGGATTTTTAAATTTCTAATTATTTCAGCAGATGTCGTATTCTTGAGGGGAATAATATCTAACCATTGCGAGTAGTTATCTTCTACTGCCAGAAAGAGATTCGAATTGCACTCTCCAATATCTATACCTATGACTTGAAATGGAAATTTAGGAGCTACCGATGATAGAAATGGTTCTTTAGGTTTGTTATTTTGAAATGTTTGACAGTTTGGGCATGCATTGACAAAGTTTGCAATATTGTCTGCCATGTTCGGCCAATACATAAGACTTTTAATTCTTGCCACGGTTATGTTAATGCCTAGATGTACCTTTGAAAAAATTAGAGCTATAAAGTAACTTCGGAGACTAGTAGGAATTATAATTTTGTCATCAAAAAATAGTATACTATCATTTTCAAAGAGATTGTCCCGGATCCCATAAAAAACTTTTAACTCGCGGTTTAACAATTTCACATTAACTCCAACCCAAGCGTTTCGAATGTTATTCAAGAGTTTCTAAAAATTTTCATCATTTGTTGTGGCAGTTTTCAGTTTGTCCTCTTCTGGAATCGGAAGTACTTCCTCCAAAGAAATTGAGTAAACTACTTCCTTAAGATGTGATCTAGACAAGATGTCGGCAATAACCATTTTTGGGCCAGGAAGATATGACAGTTTAAATTTATATTTTAGTAGCTTGAGTTGCATGATTTGCAGTCACGAGTAATTCTTATACAGTTCTTTATTAAGTACTACCAAAAGGGTTTTGTGCTCAGTGAATATTTCTATTTTATTATGCCCATAAATATAATCATGGAAACTGTTAACAGAAAAGCACAAAGTAAGCAGCTCCTTCTCTATTTGGCTAGAGTTCTTCTCTGAGTCATTAAGACTTCTGTATGCAAAAACTACAGGCAGCCCACACTGAAGTAAAACACTTACTGTAACGGCGGGTAGGGGTTCAAACTAGCCCAACCGTGAAAAGAAAAGAATAGTCGAATTTTGTTATTTTTGTATTTTTAAATAAGTAAACATAATAAAAAGGAACACAAAATATACAAACTAGAAAAAAAAAAGAAAGCTTAATACTATTACAAAATAAAATTAATTGAACAAAAGAGAAAACAAAAAGTCTTATATCACCGGTGATTGGTGGGGCCCCGGTTGTGTTTGTTCTGAGTGGATAATCTCGTTGAAGTAGATCGCTAAAAGGGACGTACGTCCACCCACCTTGTCCTCTTGGAGGATGAGTCGAAGAAGTCCGCCCGCCGTGGCTAAGATGATTTAGCTGGCGAAGATGGCCAGAATTCAGGCAACTACGAGTGCGTAATGAGGAGAAAATGGAGAAGGTATGTGTATGCAGTGAGACGTTAAGAAGTTGTCTGTATATTTTTAATATAAAAAACAATAGAGAGAAGTTATTTCGTTTTTGACGTTATGAAAATCATATGTTTCAATTATCGATTTGTGGACCATATGTTGGCCGCAACACTTACCAAGCCATCCTTACTGGCTTCGCATTGTATTTCAATCTTGAGCGATGGATCAAAGAGTTTAAGAGTTGGTGCTTTACATTAAGAGACTTTACATTGGAAAATGCTTGGTCTTGAGACTCATACCACGTCCACTTAACATTATTTCTTAATTGATGTCGCAGAGGGGCAGTAACTTATTCAAAAAATTATCCGCACCTAAAAATCTTTAATCCTTAACCGATAGAGGTTGCTCTATGTTGAAAAGAGCCTTTACTTTTGAAAGGATCAGGTTTGATTCCATCGGCTCCGAAAATTAATCCCCAATATTTCACTTCATTTAATTTAAATTGAAGTTTACTACTGTTAAATTTAATGTTGAACTGTCTTGCCCTCTTTATGACAGCCTGCTGGCTTTTAGCATGCTCAAGTTCTGTTCTGTTGAGACTATAATGCCATCAAACATGATTTGCACTCCTTCAATATCACCAAACGTTTCAGTATTTTCCCGTTGAAATATTACAGGAATGTTGTATAAACCATAAGGTATCCTTAAAAAACGATGGCGGCTAAAAGGTGTATTCATAGTGCACAGCTTACTAGAGTTTTCATCCAACGGGAACTGATGAAAACCTTCCTTCATGTCAAGTACAGTAAATTATTTTTTACCACTTAAGCTTGGAACTGATTACAAGCTTAAATGGTAAAAAATCACTTAAGCTTGCAATCACTTCCTCTTGGGTCGGTATAGAATAATGTTCTCGCTTGATCTATTTATTTAGTGGGATTGGGTTTAAACAGAGCCTAATAGATCCATCTTTCTTCTCAACTATTACTACATCATGGACCCAGTCTGTGGGTTCTTCAATTGATCTAATAACTCCCAAATTTACTAGCCTGTCAATCTCCTTCTTGAGTTTAAATTTAAGAGAATGGCAGTCTTCTAGCAGGTCTAACCGTGGGTACTGCATCGTTACTAAGGGTTATTTTTACTTCATAGGGTATTTTGCCTAACCCCAAAAATACATCTTTATTAATTGTAATAAATTTATGTTCTTCTTCATCTAAACTCTTTTGTTTTGACGGAGGGTCATTTAAATTAGACAGTGTGTTTATCCGTTTGATGAGTTTCAGCTTCTCACAGGTTGAAGCACTCAATATCGGAGATGAGTCAACATTCATCACAACAAACTCCGCACTATGGGATTTATTGTTATATACCATCTTTAACACTGTAATACCCATAGGTTTAGAAATAAATCCTCCGAAAGAATTTACTTTGATTGAAATTTTAGACAATTCCATGTCCATGTCCCTACCAATAACAGTAAATGCAGTAGAGGAGGAGGCTGGGGAATGATGAGACAGTTTCTGCGGGAATGGACGCCTGGAGAGGAAGAAAAGGATGGAACAGAAGAAGATGATAGGGAAGAATCGTCGAATAATGAGAGTTCGGCAGAAGAAAGACCAGTAGGCATAGAGGAAATAGATGAAATAATTAACGGCAAGATGAGACAAATTATTTGGAAGACGAAAACCACCGGATTGGCCAAGATTAAATATAGTGAATGCGGGAGAAGTAAAATAACAACGATCTGGACACACCCAGGCGTGAAAAAAAACCAAATCTTGAATAATGCTTCGAAACCTTTAGAAAAGTATCACCTTTATGTTGGGAATGAAACTGTTTAGGAGAAGATCAAGCAGCTATGGCGTGATGAACTGATAGGAATGGACAGGACATTCATCCGTTGCAAACTAATGGTGGAAACCCTTTTGGAAGAAGAGCAACAACGAGAAGTCACTCTAGCGTATCATCAGGGTAAGACTAATCACCGTGGGATCTCTGAGACTATGCAGGCCTTAAAGAGAAGATACTTTTGGTGGGGGATGAGGAAGACTATATCGGAGATTGTAGGAAACTGCGAGGTTTGTTGCGTTATGGGAGAGACACACATTAGTCAGCTACAACATCAGTGGGAAGCAAAGCGGTCTGCCTATTATCATCGTGGGAGGAGTGAGATGTCTTGTGGACACCGGGAGCTCGAACACCATCCTATGCCGGGAGGCGCTGAGGAAATTGAGTGACGGTAAGAAGACACCACAGGTGCAGGTATGTGATTGTAAATTGGTCACCTTGGGTGGGCCCTGTAGCGTTATGGGAGAGGCAAGGATGGGGTTAAGTCATTTGGGGGTTGTGGATATATATATATAAGTTGACAGGAAACTGCGAGGTTTGTTTACGCACAAAATACGACAGACATCCGCCTAAAGGAAGGCAGGAGAAGACACCTACTACAGATGCACCGCTGAAAGATTTACAAATTGACACATTTACATGGAAGGGGTACAAATGGGTGACCATGATTGACCTTTTCAGTAAGGCAGCAATGGCGCACCAGGTTCAGGACAGGTCTTCGGAAGGAATGTTGGCAGCTCTCCGTTTGTGGTTTCAATTCTACGGAGCTCCAGAGCCCATCTCTTCAGATTCTGGCAGAGAATTTGACAATGCCATGATTCGAAAGGAAATGAAGGACTTTGACGTAATATGGCATCTCAACACTCCAGGGCACCCCAAAAGTAGAGGAGGCATAGATCAGCTTCATGGCACGTTGAATGACCATCTTCAATTATATCAGGTCGACCAGGGACTAGAATCAGACGTGGCTATGGTTTTCACCATTTGAGGTCCTCTTTGGGCTTCACGGAGACTGGTGGGACTATAAGAGCACGACAGCTGTCGGGGATGAAATACTGAATAATTACATTGCTCGAAGAAAGTTATGGGAAAAAGCACGCGGAAGAATCGATAAGGAAAAAAACCAGGAGAGTGGTGCAGGAAAATCTAAAGGTCATAGACAGAATGGGAGATATCAAAACTGAGACGATCGTATATAGAAAGTTGTGTTCTAACAGGGGTAAGGAAATACAGCGATACAAGGGCCCATTCAAGGTGATAATCATTAGGGAGAATAATGTAGTTACGGAGAGAGTATCCTAGAACCTAAAAAGAGGCAAACTGTCCATATTGAACAATTAAAACTTCCGGCAATGATAATATGGAGACTGGACTGTTCTCATATCACCTCCACTTGAAATGTAGTTATTTATTTAATTTTTTTAATGTTGTGTTTTAGTTTAATTGTGACTTTTTTATTTTATTTTATGTTGTTCATTTTATTGTACCAGAAATCGTTTTATTTATTTTTAAGTTTAAGTTATGTATATAGTGTTTACTTTTGATCAACTTGTGAGTTTTTGTATATTGGTATAGGAATTTTTTTTTTTTATTGTAAATAATTTTCCATATTTTCTATATATATGTGTGTTATATTCTACAGTATAAGTTTTCGAGGATTGTTCGTAAACTGGCGGGGGTGAGTTACAGTCAGCTGGTACTTCGATGTCAGCTGACTGAGCAGATCAGCTGATCATGTGTATATATAAAGATGTGCTGAACCGAATAAAGCCAGTCCGATACAACACGAGGAGGCCCCTCACCTCCGGACTCAAAATAGCTCCTGAATGGATAGCTCATATGTAAAATTAAATATAACAGGTAACCTTAAAATACCAAAGGTAGTAAAAGGTAAGACACAACACGAATTACTTTTCTTTCTTACACAGTAATGCACTACTAATTCACATTTTATTTCTGTTTTTAGAGGGTTCGGAAAAAAAAAATAAATAAAAATAAAGCCAGTATGTTACAGCAGTTCAAATGTGTTACATCTTATTCTTTCTTCTCTTTTTTGACATTTTGCTTTCGCCAATACTAAATTGTATATATATATATATATATATATATATATATATATATGGTTCAGGTGTCAAATCGACAATATATATGTATAGAAAAATTGGAAATAGTAAACGTTGATACGTAAATTAAGAAAATAAATGCACACCCTAAGTGCATGTAATAAAGCAAATTCAAAGTAAATAATTAACCGAATAAAACTACAAAATAAAGTTTCACCTCTTAGAAAACCTGTGGTAAAAAGAGAACGTTATAAACTGAGGACGTGGTAATGAAGCGAGTTAATAATTTATAATAGCGTACAGGAAGGACGCGGTTGTCAGTGGCGAGTTTGAAGAAATCCGGGGGTGAAATTTCTGATAGATGCAGGGAGCACCAATTCATTGATTAGTCGAAGATGGGAAAAGATATTAGGCATCTGGTCGGGTTGCACCGTTGCTGGTACGGTGTCAGTCAGCGGCAAACATTACGGGAGACGAATTTTAACCTTAGAGAATTGGCAGGGTCGGATACGGAAGTCCTTATCCACGTTATCGAGGAATTAATGGCAGGGTACGAGCTGATTATTGGGTGTGATATTTGATATGTATCAAGGTATTAGCAATTATTAATATTATAGGGGTCTTTACTATTTGTCTTGTCATACCTGTACTGGGTATGTGACTGTCAACAAAGAAAACTTCGCAGATGGTTAATGGACAGGTGAAAGGGTTTTGAGCAAATCTATTAAAAACAGATATTGCCTGATGGCTTTATGGGTGGGCAGGTCAATTATAAACAAAACTTGCACCAAACACACTTCTGAATGTACCACCCCTTTAACGTCTTTTTCTTGGGCGTGGCTGATGATAGCCAATGAGGAAATGAGATTCCCAAAAGGCGACGCCCCTTTTTGAAACAAGTGGGGGCAGAAGTAACAAGATGGGCTAGAGAGGAGCATGGACTGGGAGAAGTTCTAAGAAGGGCATATGAGACCTGGAACGCCATCCTTTCGACTACGCGACACCAATGGTGGAGACGTCACAATATATTTGACGCACACCATCCAAATTATCAGCTATATGTACATATTAGGTAATAGGTTATAATGTAATAATCATATTTCATAGTTAACCATTTGTTTGAATCATTTCAATCATATTATAATTTCCTTTCATCATATCAATGTAAATAAACACTTTGTTCCTTGATGTAGCTTATATACTATCAGATTATCCAATACTACCCCTTATTATACTATATAATTAATGGTAACGACATTTTATAAAAATAAAGATATTTAATTGGTAACTGGTAAACATAAAATAGGCATTTGGAAAAGAATCCAATTATAATAATAGTTTTGCAGGACTGAATACAAATTAATTAATTAACTTATCTTGGATAATTGCCTTCAGCATCCCGACTAAACCCCGATACAGTACATAGCACATTCTACCAAAGGTGGGGTTCAAATTGAACGTTAACACATTAAAATGGCGGTATAAAATCGGTCAATAACGGTATCAAATAACCGCGAAAAGGAATAGTGGGAATATGAAAATCGGAGAAATTGAGTGCAACAAGACGTTGATACACTTGAATGATAAAAACGATGACCTTTTTTACCGGGAGGGTGAAGTTTTGCGCACCAAGGAGAAATCCGAACACTGGATCCATCTAAAGTCCAAAACTCCAATCTATGTGAAAGAAAGGCGGCCATTAGGATTGTTATCAGAGAACAATTAGATGAATTTCTTCGACTGGTCATAATACGACATTGTAATTCCCTGTTTAATAGTCCATTATGGGTTTTGGAAAAGAAGCAGGGTGTATGGAGTGAGGCTGCGAAACAATATCAAGTCGTCTTGGACTATCTGAAGTTAAATGAGATAACGAAAGATGAGCGGTACCCAATCCCGCGAGTCGAGGACATACTCGACCGACTATTGGAGGAGACTATTTTTAGTACCATAGACCTCAAATGTGGCTACCACCAGGTAAAATGATAGAAGCAGATATACCTAAGACGGCGTTTTCCTGGGAACGGGGGCATTTTGAATTCTGGCGAATGCCTTTCGGGCTGAAGGGAGCTCCTTTAACTTTCCAACGTCTCATTGATGAAGTAAAGACGGGTCTAGGTGAAAAATTTTCGCAAGTGTACATAGACGACCTGATTATCTTTAGTAAGAACGAGCGGGAGCACACCGAACACTTGACACAGATTTTCGACAGGGTACATGAATTCGCTCTTAAGCTGTCCCGGAAAAATTCTGACAGTGTGAAATTCGGTTCTTAGGACATGTAGTATCGTGAAAAGGGGTACAGCCGGATCAGGAACGTGTGAAAGCGAACCAACATATATAAACTGACGATTAGACTGGTAGGAAAAATAGAAAGGGATTCGGGCAGAGTAACGAAACAAGAGTGCTAGAATAACTAACATCATTATCAGAATCGTCTGGTATAAAAAAGGGAGATAGTTTTTTGTTAAACTTACAGAAAACTTATCATAGTAGTACAGAGTTCTTGCTGTTATTTAGAGGATATATACAGCTATCTTCCTCCCTCCAGTTCCTTTGTATGGAAGACAAAGGAACCAATAAAAACCAAGTAATACTTAAATGTTATTTTTACGGTTTAAGTACTAACATTTTTTTTTTTTATGTTTGTCTACGTAATAAATGTTTAGTATACAAGTAGGTTTAGGTTATTTTTGTTTATAGCTCAAAAGATCAGGAGCACGTATACTTTTTTAGTATAATATTTGGTTTAAATGAAAGTGAGAGCATTAACCTCTCAGGATTTTAGAAAAGGCATCTTAGACTTGGAGCGGTTCTCAGGCGAAATCGGTGAGTTAAATCACTTGATTAAAGGTGGAGATCGCATCATGGAGAGGTTGGCAGCCAAGGTCTCAGAGAAGTTGCTGGACAAGAATGACGCGATTTCCCTTAAGGCAGCGCTCATATGCCGGATCAAGCGAAGTGTTTTGAACCATATTCAGGCAGACAAGGAAACAGCAGGGCCAGTAGTGAAGGAAAGATTAAAGAAGCCCTATGGAAGAGGAAGATGCCCCCCAGAGGAAGACATTTTCTATATGCTGCGGGAGAGGAGAAAGGACGGGCAGTCTAACGGACAGTACGCAGCCACGCTGTTAGGACAGTTTAATCTGGCAAGGACAGTTGTCAGTTGGAAGATGACTTTTATCGACTACATTATGAAAGTGAACTGGCTAAGGAGACAAACAAAAGGGAAGGTTTACCCCGAGACCGCACTTTTGTGGAATGTGCTCAAAACATGATCGACGCGAGGCTGGAGAGGAGGATGCAAGGATGGATGTCAATGATGGAGGATGGAACAGAGTACCATACCACCGCACAAGGAATCCGTCAACACCATGGAAGAGAGGAGAACCCAGGGATAGTGGTAAGAGGTACGGGTAGAGAAAGGCGACTGACTGTCTGGTTGAAAAAGAAGCAGTCGAGCGGAGCTGCTTGCGAGATGTTAGCGAGATATAACCGTATCTCTGATAAGCTAAGCGAAATGATGGCGACAGATCAAATAGAAAGCCGGATGCAATTTTTATCGGGCATACTAATGATCCATTTAGCAAAAGAACTGGGAAAAAGGGAGGGCCTGCCGAGGGAGCACTCCTTTGTTGTTTGTGCTCATGATTTGATGGACTGAAGTGCTCGGGAGGAGGAAGCCCGAATGGAAGTGGAAGAGTCGGGATGGACGCGAATAGAGTAATATGCATAATCCTTGGAGAAGGCGGGAAAATAGAGATAGCGGAAGAGAAAGACCACAAAGACCAATTTAGGACGGTATTTCAAAGGATTAGGCAATTCGGCCTCAAGCTATCCCAAGAGAAGTCGTTGTGAGGACGGGAACAAATTAGTTTTTTGGGACAAACGATTTCTAGTAAGGGGGTCAAACCGGACGCGGGCAAAATAGAGGCACTCCAAAATATAGCGGTATTCAGGGACGTGAAAGGTATTTGGTGGTTATTAGAGGCTCTTAATTAGTATAGAAGATTCGAATCAGAAATGTCCGAACATTTGATCCTCCTGAAAGGAAGTTGAAGAAAGGAAGAAGGGTAGTGGTGACACCGGCCATGAAAAGTAATATCAGAAAATGTATCACTCGGCTACCACAGGAACCTGTACCCGCATTCCCAGATTTTAACAAGGCCACAATAACAACCAATGCCAGCGAATAAGCATTAGGGACAGTGTTGTCACAGGACAGCGAGGAAGGTGAAAGTCCGGTGGCGTACGGAAGCTGGAGGCTAACAAACGCAGAATAGCGCTACAGCGCTCTTGAACGGGAACTGTTAATAAACGTCTGGGTGGTTGAGCACTTCAGACCTTATCTATTTGGGAGGAGATTTAACACTGACCAGCGGCCCCTCCAGTGGGTTGGAAAACTGAAAGAGTCGTCGGCGCGCGTTAGAAAGAACTCCTTAGTCAATTTATCATCGCGATTTAACGAAATGGGTCGACCGCTATTAGCCATGACTGCTTCTCGTTAGAAATCCACTTGAACCGATTGTAAAAGGTTCGAGTGTGGTGGGTGTGGCAACTTGCTCGGCATTTGGGGGTCGGCGGTCGTACTGACATATGACGTATGACGCGATACAGGCGCCTGTCGTGCACCTCATAGATTTTTAGAGTCGTTTTAGAACGAGAGATGTTTCTCTATACACCTTTGATTCGTTTTGCCTGCGTGGTGGTCTGGTCGGCGATCGTCTCTACATGTTGCAGACACCTGGTAAAAGCATAACCCACCCCTATTCGCTCCTGTCTCTACAGTCTTTTCAGTTTGTCCGCTATTATTTTATTTCCCACGCACACGTAGAAAATGCGACCGGGTTTCGTGAATTAATAAATATACGCTGAAAATCGTAAATATACGCTCGTTCGTTTTCCTCTAATAAGAAGGGGGTGGGGACCAATAAAGTAGATCGTAAGCTCGTAAACACCCGCCCTTGTTTCTTTTCCGTCGGCCTGTCTCGATTTTATAAAAATTTAAAACTTTTTGTCGTTAATTATCCCATCGATTTCCGGAAGTGTTGGATTACCATCAGATTAGCCCTGAACTAATGAAATTTCCGGCCATACGCGTAGGTACCTTAGCGCAAACGGCTCGACAGGGGCTTCCTCGTCCTCGATCGCGTTTACTACTAGGTCTCGCCATAACCAAACGGCCACTACCATCTCGACGTCTTTCTTGTGCACGGTGTGGATGCTGTAGGCTGAGAGCCTTTCTTTCCAGTACGATACTCGGTCTGACGATAATTACTGCGATCCGAGGTGTAGAAGTGGTTCTTTATCAGTATCCAATTCAAACTTTCTGCCATAAACGTATTGCCGAAAATGTTCTACAGCCCATAACACTGCTAAAAGATTGAATTTGTGATAATATTTAATCATAACCCAGGAATCTCCACACTCTGCGGCCTTCCTCGGCGCGTATTGGTTCGCTTTCACACGTTCCTGATCCGGCTGTATCCATTTTCGTGATACTACATGTCCTAAGAACCGAATTTCAAGCTAGCCTAGGGGTGCCGCCTTTCTTTCACATAGATTGGAGTTTTTGACTTTAGATGGAATTCCTTAATGGTGTTCGGAATTCCCCTTGGTGAGCAAAAATTCACCCTTCTGGTAAAACAAGTCATCGTTTTTATCATTCAAGTGTATCAACGTCTTGTGCACTCAACTGCTCCGATTTTCATATTACCACTATTCCTTTTCACGGTTATTTGATACCGTTATTGACAGATTTTATACCGCCATTTTAATGTGTTAACGTTCAATGTGAACCCCACCTTTGGTAGAATGTGCTATGTACTGTATCGGAGTTTAGTCGGGATGCTGAAGGCAATTATCCAAGATAAGTTAATTAATTAATTTATATTCAGTCCTGCAAAACTATTATTATAATTGGATTCTTTTCCAAATGCCTATTTTATGTTTACCAGTAACCAATCAAATATCTTTATTTTTATAAGTTATCTTTTATTCAAGTAAAACTAAACATAATAGGAGAGAGAGCAGTGGGAAATGAAAAGCTTGAAGTGCTCTCAAAGACTGATTTATTTCCGGACTCTGTCCGTCTATATATATATATATATATAAGTTAAGTATTGGCGAAAGCAAAATGTCAAAAAAGAGAATAAGGAATAAGATCTAACACGCTTGAACTGCTGTAAAAAACTAACTTTGTGTTCGGTCCATCTCTTATATACCCTAGATCAGCTGATCCCCTCAGTCAGCTGACATCGAAATAACAGCTGACTCAGACCGTAACTCCCCCCACCAGTTTACAAACAGTCCCCATAAACTAATACTATTAACCAAGAACAATAAAGAAAAATTATTAACAATAAAAATAAATCTTATATACATATCATTGAAAAAATTCACAAGTTCCCTTAATAAACTCTAAATACATAATTTAAACCTAATAATGGAACAAGTTAGCATGAAGGAGCCAATATTTACAAAAATCAATAACAATCTTAAAACAAATCAATAAATAGAATAAGTAACTAAATTTTCTGTAATACAATCTAGTAAGAGAACACTTCAGTTTTTATATTGTCATTGCCGGGAGTTTGAATTCTTCAATATGGACAGTTCTCCTCTCTTTTTGGTTTCTTTGATACTTTCTATTGTAACAATATTGTGTTACCTTATAATAATCACCCTGAATGAACCCTCGTATCGCTGTATCTCTTTACTCCTGTTAGATCCCAACTTCCTGTATACGATCGTCCCGATTTTGATTGCTCTCATTCTATCTGTGACCTTTAAAATCTCCCGAGTTACCCTCCTAGATTTTTCCTATTCCATTCTTCCCCGGGCCTTTTCTCATAACTTTCTTTGAGGAACATGGTTGTTGTGTATTTCTTCTCCGTTT
>NW_027111430.1:106892-117559 GCF_000696795.3 Halyomorpha halys
AGCTGCAAGCACTGCTTCCGACGACTTTTCCTGAACCTAATGTGCCATTGCCACCTTACTGAAGAGATCAATTATGGTTATCCATTTAAATCCTCTCCACGTGAAAGTGTCAACCTGTAAATCATTGAGCGGTGCATCTGCGATAGGTGTCTCTTCTTGTATGCCTTTTGGTGTATGTCTCTCATACTTTGTGCGTTGACAAACTTCGCAGTTTCCTACAACTTCTGTGATAGTCTTCTTCATCCCCCACCAAAAGTGTCTTCTCCTTAACGATTGCAGGGTCTCCGAGATTCCGCGATGATCGGTTTTGCCCTGATGATACGCGACAGTCACTTCACTCTGGCGTTCGTCTTCGCGAACGGTTTCCACCTTGCATCGGGCGAATGTCCTGTCCATTCTATGCGCTCATCACACCATAGCCGCTTAATCTTCTCCCAAACGGTTTCATTTCCCACGTACAGGTGACAATTTTTTCCAGGCTTAGAGGCATTATTGAAGGTTCTACAGATCTGGTCATTCTTCACGCCTGGCTGAGACCAAATCGTCGTGATATTGCTCCTCCCATAATTGCTGCTCTCAACTTTGAGCAATCCAATCCTGCCTATCTTCAGAGGGTTGTTGAGTGGGACGAGGTACTCAGCCATTTCAGGAACAAATCTCCGGTAATAATTTAGTGTTCCCAGCAACCCCCGAACTCCCTTCACATCCCTAGGCACTGTCATCTTCCGTATAGCTGCTACTTTATCTGCGTCGGGTCTAACTCCTTCCCTGGAATACGTCTGGCCCAAAAAATTTATTTGCTCCTGCCCAAACGATGATTTATCTGCCTATAATTGCCTGATTCTTTGGAATACGCTGTGTAGATGTTGCACATGTTCGTCTTCATTTTTACTGAATACTAGCAGATCAACCATATAGATCTGACAAACAGATTCGTCAATTCCTCTTAAAAATTCGTCCATTAGATGCTGAAAAGTTATGGGAGCATTTTTGTGTCCAAACGGCATTATTGTAAATTCGTAGTGGCCCCTCTCGAAAGTGAATGCCGTCTTATGTTGATCCTTAGGGTTCATTTTAATCTGATGATATCCGGCCTTCAAGTCCAATGTGCTGAATACCGTTGACCCACTCAGCCTGTCCAAAATATCTTCAAATCTGGGGATCGGATACTTCTCGTCTATAGTATTCTCGTTGAGCTTCCTATAATCTATCACTACCCTGTACTTTTCGTTAATTTCACCAGGTACGCTCTTCTTTTTTACCGCCCACAATGGACAATTGTACGGGAATGTACTATCGATTTTAAACTTTGAAGTTCTTTCCTGATGTGGTGACGTAGCGCCTGCGGGTATCTTCTTACTTTCACATAAGTGACCTTGTCTTGTTTCAGTGTTATCTCATGTACCGTCTTCCCAGTTGCCCCGACCATGTCTCTTTCTTTAAAAAAAAAAATCACATTCCCTCTTAAGCCTCTGCCTCCAGTCCTCGGCCTGATTAATTGTTCCGACCCCTGCGCCCTCAGTTTTCTTCTGTCGATGAAATTTGTATATTCTTAACTCAAACACCCACCTTCCCTTCGGCACCAGTTAAGTATCGGCGAAAGCCAAATGTCAAAAAAAGAGAAGGAGGAATAAGATGTAACACGTGTGAACTGCTGTAACATACTAACTTTATTGGGTTCGGTACATCTCTTTATATACATGACATCGAAGTAACAGCTGACTAAGGCTGTAATTATATATCTATATATATAACTTAAGTATCGTCGCCGAGTAAAAAGGTCATGAAATAACTTTCATGGCTTCCAGAAAGAGAATGCTGTTTATTGAATCCAGTACTTCTAAATATACATGTCAATCAGCTGTTTCGATCAATGACCGATTCGATTAGCTGATGGGGCCGGTCAGCTGTTATCGTGCTGTGCCGTAACTTATAGATATATAAATGGGTTCCTCAAAAATACCTACGTTTTGTTTATTCAGTACTTAAAAGTCAAAGTTTTCGAAGCCTAGCTTATAAAGTCCCGGGAGATAATATAAAATTTAAAAAAACACATAAATAAAGTGAATTTAAAATAAATGTTTTCGTTTTTTTCTATAACAATAGTGAATTTTCGATTTCACTTATCTTAATATGTAGGGATTAATCTCAACTCGAAATGAGGTAATAATTGCTTGCGTTCAAATGAAATTATTTTAATACAGTAGAATTAGTAATTAGCAAACCTACCAACTTTTTAGGAGTACATTTAAATTTTAATAAGTTTTAGGATACTTATCAATAAATAATCGTTGCCCTCTGGTCTAGATTATCATAATATAGCGCAAGATAAATAAAAGTAACTCTAATACCTACTGTCTGGCTATAACTTGAAAGTTGAATATGGAACTTAGTTTTGCAATTTTTTGCTTCTATAACAATATTTAATAGTTTTAAATAATAGTTATAGATAGGTGATGCGAATAGGTCAGCGAATGCTTCCTTTGGATAAATTCCTTGCAAACTAGGATAATCTAGTATAACAATCTTATTAACAATATAAATCTTATAACTAACTAAATTAATACAATAATGATGATAACCTTATGTCTCTTATTTATTTTCAGTTTTCCACAATATTTTGTAAGGCTATTAATTTCCTGTTGATAATGAAAAGATGAGGAGCGAGCTGCTTCTGTTCACTTGTCAATATGCCGATTTGGTGGACATGTACAATCTTACCGTAAATCGATCAAGCAGTGCTGAATTGGGGTTGTACAAATTATTTTTATTGTGTCTGAATTCTCATATTGAACCAAGATGGTTCGATTATATCAAGTTGTATATTTACTCAGTCCTGTTTATTATTCAATGCTACTCATTTATCTTAGGTTTTTTAGTCCATGAGTGCGTATCGTGTGGAGTTTTAGTAATAACTAATTTTTTGTTAAAATATAAGAAGCGTTTTTTTTGTTTTGTTTTTATAATATGAATGCCTATAAATAAGGTATTAATGGATAGTTAAAGCCCTACTACCTATTTTTTTCAATTGTGGTAGGTTGTATTATTTTCATATGATATTTTTCTGAAAATCGGCTAAACCGGCGTCCGTAATATAAAACGTATATCACATACCGGAAATAAATACATTTTATAGAGCTAAAGTCAGAGTGGGGTAAATTGATTAACCTCCATTTGAGAAAAGGGTGGTTATTAATTATTATCTTATGATCCCGTACTTTGTGAGGGAAGACAATATTGATCTGGGATTTGATTAGAGGTAATTATGAGCTAAATTTTGTTTACTTTATTTTAAACATCTAAAAATAACTTAAACCTTTTTCAAGCAAATAAATTATTTATTTAGGTTCATAAGATACTTAAAATCAATTAAAATAATCCACCATTGACTTCCACTTTACTCCAAATTGTAAAAACTGTGAATTACACTAATTCGACTTTAACTCACACACATCATAAATTGTTTTCTTTATATTCACGTCAACGTAAAGTGCATCTAATACACAGAATAAGAGAACACAAATCATCAATGAATTGCACTGAATATGTATTGATGTTGCCAGTGTTTTATATTTTTTAAATCAGTCGAAGTGGAATTGTGTAATCCTGGAAGGAATTCATTTTATTACTATACATTTTATTTATTTATTTATTTTTTTTTACTTTATTCAATATTGAAAACATTTTATGCGCTCATCATTAGACACGTGAAAGTAAATTATCAATTTTATTCAGCCTAAGGAAAAGTAGTCCCAAAAGAAGATTCCGAATTTTTCCACATCTGTTTTCCATGAGTATAAATAAAATTGCTATGGAAATCAGGTGCTCCCTTTACTAGCTCACACGTTACTCATTCCTCGAAAAGCCGACGGGTATAAAAGTTTAAATATAAATCTGTGACAATTTTGGATCTACTTTCTAACGCTACACCCGGCCAACTTGACAAAATTATACGGCATTATTCATTCCCCAGACTCATCCTCCCGAAAACACCCACCGAAACGTTTAGCACTTTTGATTTACACGGGCTTCCTTCACTGTCCATTCTCGTTTACACTACCCCTATAGCCTTATGTCAAATACATAATCATATTTTTTAACAAACGAAATTGTATAGCTAACATCCTGTTGAGGAGCATTCAAAAGTCACAATATCCACACAGTTTGAAAATGTTATATAAAAAAGAATATATATATATATATATATATATATATATAAGTTATGGTTGGACAAGGCCTGTATACAACACTAATCCTAACTCCCCATGTAAATAAACCTCAATAAAGTCTATAGCAAACAGAGATAATAAACCGGTATCTTTCTAGTAAGTGTACGGTTTAATTCTGTTTCCTCTCTTTCTTTTTCTTCAAGCCTTTCTGTCCAAGTACTCATAAGTGGTGCCGAGACCCGGATACTGATAGAATATTTTTCACTGAAAGAAGATTTTTTTTTACTTCTTCTAAATCTTAATTTTTTTTTTAATCTAAATCAGTTTCATAAAAAATTTATGGATTGAATATTTTTTTTTTGAACTGTTCTCTCACCCGGGATTTTTTTTCTCTTTTTTCCTCCAGCTTTCCAGCAGATAATACTTCGCTTAAATTGTCATTTTTTTTTACTGACCAAGATGGTTAATGGTGATGGTCAAGCACAACTACAGCCCGCATTGAGGCAGCCAGTTCTACAGATCCCGGTGGCGCAACCGGCTCCTGGAGTTCCTGCGGCTCCGGCTGTCCCGGCAGTTCCAGCGCTACCCCCACTACCAGAGACCATTCTCGCGCCTGCTCACACCAATATGTTGGCTAAAATGAAAGTGAGAGCAGTAACCTCTCAGGATATTAGAATATCCATCTCAGACTAGGAGCGGTTCTCAGGCGAAATCGGTGAGTTAAATCACTTTATTAAAGGTGGATATCGCATCATGGAGAGATTAGCAGCCAAGGTCTCTGAGGTGTTGCTGGACAAGAACGACGCGATTTCCCTCAAGGCAGCACTCATATACCGGGTCAAACGGTTTAATCTGACCACAAAAAAGATGAGAGAGACACTTGGAGCGGATGTTGTCAGTTGGAAGATGATTTTTATGGACTCCATAATGAAGGTGCAACTAGCTAAGGAGACGAATAAAAGAGAAGGTTAGAGAATGGGTAGAGAAAGGCGGCCGAACCAGGGCAGAATACGCAACGGAAGAGGGAAAGAAGAAAGGAAGTGCCATGGGTGCGGAAAAGTAGGACACCTGGTGGCCCAATGCCCCCGCACTAGGTGCTTTGAGTGCGGCAATGAAGGCCACATAGCACGACAATGCCCTTATTTCTACAAAAGGGCAGAGACGGGACCAGGAGAACCGATGGAAATAAATCTCTAGCGGATACGGCGGAAAAGACGGGAGGACTATAGACCTAGTGAGTCCTCTAGTGAAACCTCAGAAGTATCAGAAGCCTCAGGAACAGAGGGGGGAGGAAGAGGAGGACGCAGCAATAAACTGCCAAGCATTAGATGACGCCAAGTGAGGGAAGGAGATCAAGGCAAGAGAGATCAGCGGTCTGCCTATCATCAAGGTGAGCGGCGTGAGATACCTCGTGGACACGGAGAGCTCCCACACCATCCTGTGCCGGGAGGCGCTGAGGAAGCTGAGCGGCGGTGAGAGGAAACTCTAGATGGATGTTCAGGTATGTCATTGTCAATTAATCACCCTGGGTGGGCCCTGTAGAGTAGAAGGGGAGGCGGACATTGATTTACGGTAATGGGAGATCAAAAAAGGGGTATTGAGGGTTCATATCGTGGAGAAAATACCCTGCGAATATCAGGCAATTATAGGTTGCGATCTATTGGGAAACTCAAGTGCGGGGATTAGGAATAACAAGGTCCTGTGGACGAGGTTGGGGAAGAGGAGATATCGGTGTCGCGAGCTTCGAATGGGAAAAGCCAAACGGATAGGTGCGATCCAGGAGGGGGGAGGAATTGGAGACAGGAAATAAAGGACAAATATGCAGATATTTTCTTCAAGGAGGGAGAGTTACTGGGGGCGACTGGACAAACAATGCACCAAATCCCCCTGAAACAAGATAAAATTACCTACGTAAAAGAGAGGAGGTATCCACATGCGCTTAGACAGCATATTCGGTAAGAGTTAGATAACCTGAAAAAACAGGGTATCATCAGAGATAGTACCTCCCCATACAACAGTCCCCTATGGGCAGTGCGGAAGAAGGGCACGCCGGGAGAAAGGGAGAAAAATATAGGGTAGTAATTGATTACCGGGGCCTTAATGAGAACACGGTAGACGAGAGATAACCGACTAGAAGATATCTTAAATAGACAGGGTGGGGCAACGATCTTTAGTACTTTAGATCTGAAGGCCGGCTACCACCAAATCAAGATGCACCCGAAAGATCAGCACAAGACAGCTTTTACATTCGAAAGGGTGCATTACAAATTTACGAAGATACCCTTCGGAATGATGAATGCCCCCATCACGTCCCAACGATTGATGGAAGAATTCTTACGGGGAATCGTAGGGTCCATGTGCCAGGACTCATACATGGACGACCTGCTCGT
This sequence comes from Halyomorpha halys, assembly GCF_000696795.3. Lineage (NCBI taxonomy): Eukaryota > Metazoa > Arthropoda > Insecta > Hemiptera > Pentatomidae > Halyomorpha > Halyomorpha halys. The sequence continues at coordinate 113,452 of NW_027111430.1, forward strand.
TTTTAGCTAAACGGAGGAAGAACATGTGTCCCACTTGCGCAAGGCGTTCGAACAGGTTCGGAAATTTGGGTTAAAGTTATCGTGCGAAAAATCAATATTGGAGAGAAACCAGATAAATTTTTTAGGACACACAATATTGGAACAGGGAGTCAGGCCAGACGCAAATAAGGTAGAAGTGATCAGGAAAATGGCGATTCCAACTGAAGTTAAGGAATCAGGAGATCGTTAGGCGCTCTGAACTACTATAGATGATTCGTATCGGCGATGGCCAGGTATCTGGTACCCATTAAAACCTTCTGAAAAAGAAGAATAGGGTGCAGGTGACGGCCGATATGAAGGAAACATTAGGAAATGCATGAGGGCGCTTCAGAAGGAACTGGTGATGGGATTTCCGGACTTTGAACGTACATTTATCATCACCATAGCACATGTGAGTACGCATCGGGGGCGGCACTGTCACAGGGTTACCAGGGTGGAGAGCGACCGGTGGTGTACACTAGCAGGCGGTAAACAGATGTAGAGACAATTTGTTTACATCGGGACCTGCTCGTGCTATACTGCAGGTGTCCTGAGTGTAATTTACGATTATAATTAATGTGTGGAAATGGGGGGGGGCTGGAAATTGTGAGACATTTTCTGCTCATAAAAACATGGATGTATATTTTCTGTATTTATAAAGTATTAATCCCTGGAGGGCCAGATGATGTTAGTGTGTTAGGATTTAATGTTTATCTGTAATAATATAAAAAGGACATTGGGGTCTCATAGACTGTATTGACTTATCTGAGTGACGGTTGGAAGTTTCGCTGTCGACGGTCACTTCCGCGTCCTATGGCCACTTCCCTCGTCGAGGTGTACGGTGGGCGAATATCGTGAAAACCACGTATCCTCGCCCTGTTGTATGAAGAGACGACTTCGTTCCTCCGTGGCTGGCCAGCGTGTCCTGGAGCCTGGCGTGATGGTAGGGGTAGGCCAGGCCTAGCTTGCATGATGCTTATGGTGGGGCGGCATTGCAGTCGCAGCGTCTTCGGAGTCTTCCGGTATCCGCGGAAATCAGAAAATGAGACCCCCGACCCCGACTTTATATAAATCCAAAAAAGAATGGAAAAAATTGGATTACTTAAATCCGACAGAGGTGCAATGAGGAGGAACAACCACAGACATCAGGAGAGGTAAGAAAGTTTTTGCGAGAATGGACGCCAAAGGAAGAAGAAACACAACGTACGACGGAGAACGACCATGAGCCATCATCCGAGAACGAAAGTTCGACCGAGGGAAGACCAACGGAGAAGGAAGGGCTCGAGGAGGTGGTGAACGATAAATCACACCAAATAATTTGGAAGACAAGAACTTACGGACCCATGAAAATGGACTTCGCTAAATTTGGGAAGAACTCGATCACCACTATTTGGTCGGCACCGAGTGTTAAGAATGATCAGATCTGCCGGGCGCTGAAAGATGCCTCCAAACCGGGGCGAACATCCCATCTATACTTCGGGAATGGGGTAGTTTGGGAGAAGATAGAACGCTTCTGGATTAGAACAAATCGGAATGGATCGAAACTTCATCCGTTGCCTAATGGTGGTGGAGACCGTTCAGGTCCGGTGGAATATGCGGAAAACGATTCAGTGAGGTGTGCCTCAGCACCAAATACTCCCGACACCCACCCAAGGCGACACAAGAGGAGACTCCGACGTGTCGGAACACACCGTTAGTAGAACTGAAAATCGACATTTTCACCTGGGAGGGGCTACAAGTGGTTTACAGTGATTGACCTCTTTAGCTCGACCGAGGGAAGACCAACGGATAAATCACACCAAATAATTTGGAAGACAAGAACTTCCGGACCCATGAAGATGGACTTCACTAAGTATTGGAAAACCTCGATTACCACTATTTGGTCGACACCGGGTATCAGGAATGATCAGATCAGCCGGAATACGAAAAGTTTAAATGTTCAAACTGTGATAATTATAATAAACACACTCATAGTAGTAACAAAAACCGCCCAACTGACCATTCTGTTTTTGATAGTGGTTGCCCTTCATATATTAGTGAAGTTCAGAAACTGGTTGCCATCACTGACTACAAAATTCCATTACTATAAGTACGATCAACTAAAAACTATTACTAACTCGTTACAAATTAAAATAAACAACATTTCATAAAATTTTTGTAAAGATAAATAGACAGATTTACTTTGCTACAACTTAGTATACATCACTCTAAACACACATTAAACTTTTTCCAACATTACTCTATCAATAAGAACATTGACATTCTGCTATTACAAGAACCATACACACGAAAAAATAACTTTATAGGCTATGATAATTATAAACTGTTTCAAACATATGATAATAACCCAAGAGCTGCGAGTTATTGTCATAACTAATAAAAAAATCGATGGTTGTCTGTTATGCCAACATTCTGACGCAGACTTTGTGTGGGTCGAAGTTACGTTGGTTAATCTGAAATTCATAGCTATCAGCCTTTATTTTGATAGAAACAATAACATTAAAAATGATCTAAACAAATTAGCTAATATTTTAATCAATTTAAAAAATTGTAATTTTATTGTTGGCGTTGACTCAAATGCACGATCGAAATTCTGGTACGACAAAGAAACTTAATCCAGGGGAAGTGAATTGGAGAGTTTTATTATGACTCATGAACTAGCAGTAGGAAACACAAATACCGATATCAATACGTTTGAAGGTGCTATGGGAAAAAGTAACATAGATTTGACCCTATTCAATACAGAAGTCTTGACAAAAAACCACTTACGTAACTGGCATGTTTCTAGAGCAACTAACTTTTCGGACCATGACATTATAACTTAAGAATTACATATCTATACTCATAACCAGTATAAGGGCAGATACAATAATTTTGTGAACCTTACAAACAAAGCTGACTGGGAAAGATTTACTATTACCTTACAAAAACAATTTATCTCCAAATCTAATTTTGATACTCTTAATATATTAGAAATCGAGGATAGAAATTGGGTCCAATGACACAAATACCCACTGACAGTACTTCTCTGAAATTTACGAAAGCTATGACCAAAACGGGTAACATAACTCTTAAAAAATCCCACAATAATAAAAATAAATCAGGAAATCATCGTCCTGCTCCTTGGTGGAACAGCGAACTAAATGAGTTACGTAGGCAAACAAATAAATTACGAAAACTTAATCAGAAGACAAAAAGTAATGAAACACTAAGAGAAACAAGAAGACTTGACTACATCTGCAACAAATATCAATGGGATAAATTAATAAGAAAATCGGAATTTGATTCCTGGAAAATTTACGCGACTAACTCTGCTGCATGGAAATGGCCTCACAAATCAGCAGCTAACAAACTGAAAACTATGACCATACTTCAGACAGTAATTAACAACCAGAATGAATAGACGACTGACACGAGCGAAACATTAACACACCTTATGAATGTTCCAAAAATCCAAGTAATTTCTTAGTGGTTAGTCTGGATATTAGGGCAGCATTCGACAGAGAATGGTGGCCGGCTATACTTACTAATCTAAAAAAATACGAATGTCCACAAAATTTATATCTCTTAATACTAAAATAATTTAGAAAATAGATCTCTTACTCTTCAAACTATCTTTTATACTATCACAAAAAAAACTACTCCTCAAGGATCCTGCTTGTCCCCGGTACTTTGGAATGTTCTGGTAAATACTATTTTTGAAACTAACTTACCAAAAAGATACAATAATTCTAGATTATTCCGACATTTTGGTTCTGGTTAAACGTGGAAACTTCGACGAATAAGAATCAGTTACAAATACTATACTAATACGACTTGAGCGATGGGATAGGACTAACAAACTTCAGTTTAATGCAGACACGACAAAATATATCATATTTTTACGGAAAAGGACAACCCCCTCATTAAAATCATTAAGCTAAATTCTTGTGTTTTGTTTTTCATTTTTGCTTTACTTTTTTTAAAATGTTATAATCAATGTATCAAAATATATATACTCAAATATTTTGTACTGCATGCCTTTCATGGCATGGAACATGTATAAAAGAAATAAACTATCTCTTTATGGGGTTACCATTAAGAGAAATAT
>NW_027111430.1:120654-120897 GCF_000696795.3 Halyomorpha halys
CAAAACGACGACCATATGATTTTTCTCTCCCTCCCTGCCCGATACCTCCCGCGCATGCGCATCACCAATTCTCTCACAATTCGTCTATTACAGTTCTATCGGTGAAGTTTTTTATAAAAAAGATTTTGATTTAAAAAAAAATTAAGATTTAGAAGAAGAGAAAAAAAAATCTTCATTCAGTGAAAAATATTCAATCGAAATACTGGGTTTCGGCACCACTTATGAGCACTTAGACTGAATAGC
>NW_027111431.1:0-580 GCF_000696795.3 Halyomorpha halys
GGAAATCATTAAGATTTATTCTGAGAATACTGTAAAATAAGCTTTGTATCGCCGATCTTTTAGGGAATAAAATTAATATTGAAATGTAAATGAATTAGCTTTACGACTTTAAAAGCTTACCAATTTTAAGCATTTGCCTCGTTTTATATTTTCAGTAGGAATTCATAACAAGTTATTTCAAGGTCTCGCTGTTAGGTGTTGATAATTTTTAAGCAATGTGTTTTGTTGTTGAAATTTTATTTTATATATTCTGAAATTATTTATACTTTATAACTTGACATACCTAGTACACCAGATCCAATATTTGTCGTATTAATTTGTTTAAGGGATAAGTTACATTTTTTGTAATAATTAGTAATGTTTTAGGCATTTTAAAACTATTGTTATCATTGAAATGTTGTATTGTATAGTCTTTTATAAAAATAAGTTAATCTTTATTGCTTCGGAATCACTTCAATACCGAATTCTTACAATTTTTATTCAAATTTTATTTATTTTATGAATTGGAATAGCGAATCATTAAGATTTGTTCTCAGAATACTCTAAAATAAGCTTTTTATCACCGTTCTTTTAAGGAATA
>NW_027111431.1:1905-3361 GCF_000696795.3 Halyomorpha halys
TCAGTTTTGACTTACAGTTTTAATTTAATATTTTTTTACGTCTATTTTATTTAGTTCATGAAATAAAATAGAAAATCATTAAGTTTAAAGGTTAAATAAAAATAAATTAATCTTTATTGCTTCGGAATCACTTCAATACCGAATTCTTACAATTTTTATGTAAATGAATTAGCTTTACGACTTTAAAAGCTTACCAATTTTAAGCATTTGCCTCGTTTTACATTTTCAGTAGGAATTCATAACAAGTTATTTCAAGGTCTCGCTGTTAGATGTTTGTGAGAAATGTAAATGTGTTTGCTTTACGGCTTTGTAAGCTTACCAATTTAAAACATTTGCCTCGTTTTATATTTTTAGTAGGAATTCATAACAAGTTATTTATAGGTCTCGCTGTTAGATGTTAGTAATTTTTAAGCAATGTGTTTTGTTTTGAAATTTTATTTTATATATTCTGAAATTATTTATACTTTATAACCTGACATACCTAGTCCACACCAGCTACAGTATTTAGATGTTAGTAATTTTTAAGCAATGTGTTTTGTTTTGAAATTTCATTTTACATATTCTGAAATTATTTAAGCTATGTGTTTTGTTTTGAAATTTAATTTTACATATTCTGAAATTATTTAAGCTATGTGTTTTGTTTTGAAATTTTATTTTATATATTCTGAAATTATTTATACTTTATAACCTGACATACCTAGTACACCAGAATACTGTATCTGTATTATCTTGTTTATTTGTCGTATTAATTTGTTTAAGGCGTAAGTTACATTTTTGAAATAATTTCTAATGTTTTAGGCATTTTAAAACTATTGTTATCATTGAAATGTGGTATGGTCTTTTATAAAAATAAGTTAATCATTATCGCTTCGGAATCACTTAAATACCGAGTTCTTACAATTTTTATTCAAATTTGATGAATTGGAATGGGCAATCATTAAGATTTGTTCTGAGAATACTGTAAAATAAGCTTTGTATCGCCGGCCTTTTAAGTAATAAAATTAATATTGCAATGTAAATGAGTTTGTTTTACGGCTTTAAAAGCTTACCAATTTTAACCTGACTTACCTAGTCCACACCATATAATATTTGTCATTTTAATTTGTTTAAAGGTTAAGTTACATTTTTTAACAATTGGTTTTTAGATTTTAATGCTATTTTTATAAATTAAATATGGTGTATTCTTTAATAAAAATAAATTAATCTTTATTGCTTCGGAATCACTTCAATACTGGTTTGACTTACAGTTTTAGTTTAATTTTTTTTACGTTTATTTTATTTAGTTTATGAAATAAAATAGGAAATCATTAAGTTTTGTTCATAATTCGAGAATACTGTAAAAGAAACTTTGTACTGAAGATCTTTTAAGGAAAGAAATTAATATTGAAATCTAAATAGATATTCTTAATTTGAATGTTTTTTTAGTTTTTCAAAAAGATAGAGATGTCTAAACGCT
>NW_027111432.1:0-734 GCF_000696795.3 Halyomorpha halys
CATTACTTCTATAAGTTTTAAACTTAATATTTAAATGTTGCCCCTAATTTGTGTCTCATTATTCCATCTACTAATATAATCTTCCCTCAACTACCATAATATTCTTTATATTGAATTAAAATAAAATGTTTAATATAAATACTCTGGATTTTTCTTAATTGATTTTTAATTTCTTTAATACCCTTAGACTATTGAACCTTACGTAGGCAATGTTGATCTCTCTGGGGTCTGGAAGAAAAAATGTCCATTTCAGTAGAAAATGGTGTTCAAAAAGAGACACGAGAGAAGGACCATCCTTCTAACACAAATGATACAAGCCCTACAACCTCACTTAAAATATATGAAATTAAAAACAAAGTTGGGCATATGCAATACAACATCCCCTCAAATTGCTAATGTTGTGATTCGCTGACTAACTTTCAACAATAAAATAGTTCCCATTCTTCTTAATTAAATTTACAATAATAAACTTAAAAAAGAAATACGTTTTATCTTAGCTATAATTTAACTAATTAATTTACTATTATAGATTACAGAATTAATAATAAAGATAAATGAACAGCCTTAGTACTAGGAAATTGGATTAGTTGCTAATGTGTGTGTTGGGTCTCTGAGGGGTTTATGGTATCTGAGAAACTTCATCTAGAACATTATCTATATTGAATCTCTTTGTTTGTGGTGGTTCAGTCAGGTGAAGATATAAATAACAGCTTATGCTTTAAAAAGCATCTTCA
>NW_027111432.1:3929-4492 GCF_000696795.3 Halyomorpha halys
GCAGCTATTACCCTTAGTATAAATTTAATGTTAATATTTTACTTAGTGTCTTGATTATTTTTTTAGTTGATATTTATAAAAATTATTAGCTGAGAATGATAAAATTATTTCAGAACTAATGAAGAGGAAAGGCGGCCAATGATGCACTGTGTTTTATCTGCTGTGAGATGCCAGTTTTTAACACCTTCATTTTTAAATGATCAGATGAAAAACTGTGAAGTGATAAAAAGAATACCTGCCTGCAAAGAATACTTAGCTCAAATATTTAAGGTTTTTTTTTTTCTTAATTTTGATGTCTATTTTTCCTCATTGATATAAAACTAGTGGTATTAATGATAGGGTGATTTTGTAGTTTCTGTACAATATTTTGTGATTCAACAAGTATAAATTAATTAAATTTGTTTGCTTGTATATTTTCTCTTAGGTGTCTCTTGAACCCCGGTGAATTTAGCACTCATGATTACTTATCATTGAGGTATTAAATAAAAAAATAAAATACTAATATGAGAACCACAATCTAGCGAGAGGATAGTATTCTTGAAATGAGAAAATCAAGATTTAAA
>NW_027111433.1:0-4245 GCF_000696795.3 Halyomorpha halys
ATATATACCTAATATAAATTAACTTAAAATGGTTTAACACATCTTTCAAATCAAATGCTGCCAAACTGCTCCATTTATGTATTTTTTATTCTGCTACCTGCAATGTTTGGGAATAATAGATTTTCTAAGCCTGAGTGAGTGCTTTTAGAACTCTATCTTCAGGTTACTCATCTTCCACACACTTCTTTCTCAACTTGGTCAGGTCTTTTGATATCGTTACAATATTTATCTCCTCTTTGTCTCATCTTTATCACAACAATTTAGGATACTCGCTGTAGGTATCTGACGTTCCCGAACCACCCCTTGTATCTCCCTAGTGTCATCACATTGATTTAAAAAAGAAATGGTAAGCTTGCTGAAGGCAATAGGTGTTACAGAAAACGGTCCCACAGTGCTTTACTCTATTGTTGGTTTTCCTTATATAAATACAGACTTATATAGTTTTAATTTTCCCTATTAGGTTTTTGTGATAACTAATTTAAAAATAGAACATAGTAATATAAATATAAATAAAATTTGGATTTTGGCTCAGATTTTATTGTTTGTTTTACATATTTATGGAAGATTATTAGTTGACTGTATATAATTGAAGGATAAGATGGTCCGGATGGTGTTCAAAAAAGTTACCCAAAATAGTGAAAAGCCTAATAAAATTTTACAAATTATAAATTATTCATTAAATAGATTTTAAGTAAGAATATGATTCTGGTCTTCCTTACCATTACCACGTGCATGGGAATCAGCGGAGAGGATATTTGATAATTTATAAACATTTTCATTAGTCTATTTATTTATTTTTCCCAATTTCGTCAACAACACGAAGTTAAATGCCACACCCATCTGATAAATTTCCTAAAATAATATCTCGCTTTTTAAGTATCTCGTTATTTTTCAATTGTTCAAAGTAACTTGAAATTGAAGATCCTAGAGAAATTCTTTGGTACAAAAATATTGAGTTTAAAAACCTAATGTAAAATAATGATATGGACTAACTTAAGTCTCCTGATCCGTTTTATTATTGTTATTTATTTATTGACATTTACAACTTTATTTACATAAAAATACGTCTAGTAAATTTGATCTTAGATTATAGTGGTATGATATAGGCTTTTAGAGAAACTAACCATTGGCCTGCTTCAATTCAGGCGCATCGGAGAATGGTCAGGAACGGAAGAAGAAGCAAGGTTAGAATCTAGTGAGTTTGGGTGGTTAGGGAGTTAATGAAAGGATTGATATCTGGTCCGGGCTAGATCGGTTACATATGGAACATAAAGGTCTTTATGTATGATTTTATTTGCGATAAAGTAAGGAGCATTGAGTATTTTACAAGAGGAACTCGAAGGTTTAGCGGAGCCCCAAAGCTCAACTTCCTATGACCAGATAGGCCTTATTATTGTCGTGTAAATCAGTCTTTTATAACAGACTGGAAGTTTAGACATTTTGCCTTGTAAGTATTGTAATACTAAGAATCGACACGTTCCTGTTTTTACACCTTCCCGTTGTAAATAAATGTTTTAAAGGTGAAGTAGGACCGTCTGCGAATCGGTGTTTAGTGGGGCGGTTTCCTCGGGAAGGATTGCCTCTCCATAGTTAGGCAATTTTTGAATATAGTTTTGAAAGATTACAACTAATTTTCAGGTTTTTTTTATTTAAAAATTATTAATACAGTACTTTAGGTTGAATTTGTTGATGATACACTTATTCGGTTTCTGAGTGAAATATTTTTCATCCTAAGCTCATATCAGATTTTTGTGAGCCATATCTCACTTTTTTGTTTCTGGATATGTTTTCTGGACCTTATGTAACCGTAATCATAAACAACCTGTATCAATTGCCACGTTAGAATTCATTTGCTCAATACCTATCTAGCTTATACAATCCTGCCCTATTGTTGAAATAACAGTGGTCCAGAGATTTATTATGAATCATTATATTATGGGTTGCTGACTATGGTCGGATTCTACTCACAAGTCCTGCGTTTATGCATTTAGTAGCATCGCTCAGCCTCAGATGGTATTCAATACCAGTGATGTGATTAAGAAACAAGCGCCGGGATCTTCCGGAATATGGAGTTCCTCAGGCTGAATGTAAATATTATAAATAGGAATGAATATGTTTAAAATATTAATTTTAGTTTAATTTTTTATTTATATTTCTGTAAATACGGTATAAAAGATCTCTCTTATATTTATTACTAATGTCTGAAAATATATGGCAGAATGTAATACTACACAATAAAAAAAAATACCTTACATAAAAATTACTTTGTTCTAGCTTTTTATAACCATACAAAACAAAAAACAAAAAAATACACGTCAAAAAATGTTCAGAGCATTTAGATTAAATAACTGCTGTATTACTTTATAAAACTGTTCATCGCTCACTAGAAATATTTCTTTTCCTGCTTCCCCCCCACCTCCGAAATATGAAGCAGTTAATTTTAATAATGTCTTGAAGTATTGGGAATAATAAATTCAGAATTAAAAAAGTCGAGTAGTGACTTTTTTAATAATACATTCTCACTCGGAATTAACTGAGCGAATAGGATGAAAAGAGCGCTACGATAAAGGAACAGGGAAAAGGATCTCTGTAAGAAATTTAATATGATCCCATTTTTAGCGAGAGAGTTTTGAAAAGCGGAAGTCTTTGAAAAGTTATTTCTTTTTTTCCATTTAAGTGGAGCATCACTCGAACGTGAGGATCTGAAATGGAGCTGTTTAAATTCATTTCGTGGATTTATTGGCAACATTCAGCAGATATTCATGAATATCAAGGCAGTTTAGCATTCATGTAAAATAGTTGATGGCAAATTCATTTCAGAACTATGAAAGCGCGATTGGATGATATTTTTTAGGATCTTAATCGGATTATATTGAATCTAACTCAAAAATCCAAAATGATAAATTTGAGCTTATCTCTATAAATATTTCAGTATTAAAAGCATTGAAAACGTAAAATTCCATCATCTTCCCCAGTAATTAATAAAGTTGCCGTACCTGTATCTCGAAAACAAATAAAAACATATGTTTGTTGGTAGTATCAAACATCAGAATTTAAGTTATTTTTGTACATATTTATTGTATATTAACATTAATATAGTTTGTTGATATTTTTTTTAAATTTATGTTTGTTACTTATGTATTTTTCATATGTTTGTTCATATCTCTATCACTATTTGATCCATTACTCTGTTAAAGGCACATTGGGCTGTAACCAAAACATGAAAGGGAAAAAGAAAAAAAGAAAAAAGGGAGAGAAAGGGAAAAGGATAGAAAAAGAAGGAAAAAAAACATGAAAAAGAGAAAAGGGGAAAAAAAGATAAAATAACCAAAGAGATGAAACAAAGAAAAAAAGTTATATTCTAGGGTTATATATTACTACTGCTCATAATTATTATTGTATACTTGTCCAGGCCTATTTATCGTAAGATTAAAAGTATTCTCTGACTAGACTAAAATAAGTAAGCACAATTTTGTATTTTAATAAAGATTTTCCCTTCTTACTTAAAGCTCCAGACGGTAAAACAGAATACATACCACCACAAAACATTTTATCCCTTATTGTCATTTCCGACAACCGCTTCATACAAAATATAAGAGACTAGGAAAATACTTCACTAAAAAGGCGAACCCACAAACGTACAAAATATATAGTAATAGACAAAAAGTGAACAAAACTTGAAACTTAAATTTTACAAAACTTGTTTATTGCATGTATTTTATTTTTGGGTTTTCTTTTTATTATGTAGGTTTTTTTATTCCTTAATGTTTAAAATTAGTAATATGGAATGAAGTAAATTCAAATCACCTCACAATATCATGCAAAAGTATATTCACCTTAATTTATACAATATATAAATTATAGCTGTATGGAAATCTGTATAGAGTAATCATTAAAAACTTCTATAAAAAAATAAATAGGGCTCAAAATATATTTTTACTGATTTAATTATTCTTAATTCAAATTATTCCGGTTTTTTTTAAAAATAAAAATTCAAAATTAAAGATATTCCGTCTTCGTAGTCTATGTTTATTACAGACTTCTTAAAATTGCATAAAATCTAAGCACAACCAGTAAGCTATATGGACACATATTCTTGGATAAAAGCATACGTTTCTTTGGCAATAAAACATAATGAAATTAAAAAAACAAAAAAAAAAACATGATCCTAGTATTTCATTATATTACTTGATTTTTAAATTAATAAACCTTAATGTCCCAAAATATCTAATTCATATTTCTAAT
>NW_027111433.1:4295-7571 GCF_000696795.3 Halyomorpha halys
AGAGAGAGAGAGAGAGAGAGAGAGAGAGAGAGAATGATTAAAGTAAATATTTATTCAGAATCAAAAATTAATAAAAATAAAGTAATAAAAGAAATGGAAAATAAAACGTATATATAGGTAATTAAATGTAAGTAATGGAAGTAAAAGGAAATGAAATTATAAAGTTATGCAAAGAAACAAAGAAATATGAATATTTTAAATTCACGGAAAAAGAAGAAAGAAAATATATGTAATTAATGAAATATGTAAGTACAGTACTAGAATAAAGAAACAAAATATGAAGTTAAGTAAGACAAAAGAAGTGAAAATATGACAGTAGGAAAAGAATAGAGAACGAGAAGGGAGGTCTCTGTTTAATTTCTATCACTTTGACACCGGTATGTTAAATGTTGATAAGTTAAATATAGTGGTAAAATTTCAAATATGCTATTCAATTTTTTTTTAAATACTTCTGATCCTTTCCATCATTTGATTTATTTATCTCTAAGGTTTCAACCCTTAGGCCACAATCAAAGAGACCTTAATTTGATGTATCCGTGTTTAAAGTTTTTCAATTTCAGGATAGAATGTCCAATTCAATTCATTGAATAACGATAGGTTTCGTTAATGAAATTGCGATAGTAAAGGTGATAGTACATTTAATTGTTTAAGGTGATTAATATAAAAAATAACTACTACATTAGCTTGGGCGTAAAAACCTGTGATTTAATAATTCAAAATTTATATTTATAAAAGTATAATCGTTGATAATGCCATGAGGGCTGAAACATTTGGGAAATATTCATAAAACGTTGTGTTATAAATTAATTAACATTAACATCAAAAAATTATAAAAAAAAAATTAATTAACATACTCTCAAACAAGACATTAAAATATAATATATTAATTAGCCAATACAAAAAAAAAAACTTTAAAAAAGACCTAATAAAAATAAGGAATAATCTTAATTACATAGGTATATTATTATTTTTATTAATAATAGTAATTTATTTATTTGTTTATGGGGCAACCCCCGTACAAATAAAGTTAGCCTGTGAAATATATGAAATAGATAATTAATTGTAGTAATTTTACAATTGTAGTAAACAAAAAAGTCACTTTATATTTAATAATATTAAAAAACAAAACAAAAACTTTACCTCCTATTGGGACGATAGGAGTCCATCGCTCTAAGCAAAAGGTTTTACGTCCTTTAACATATGTAACAAACAAGTAAATGGTTTTTACCCAAATTAAAATTATAATTTTTATTATTTTATAAAAATTATTTATTAATTATTAATTTTTATACTTGTACTATCATCGATTTTTTCAACATTGCGGCACGAACATTAGTTGTCTAAAGAGGTGTTCCGTATTGCTCTTTATTTTAGGCCAGCTTGTAATTTAACCGAATATTTTACATGATTAGTGTGAAGGTATTGTTCGTAGTTTTAGATTAAAATTACAAATAACACTAGCTTTAATCGGAAATGGAATTATAATCGAAGCTGGAAAACAAATCAGGTAGGCAGGCGAGGTACCCAGGCAGTGCATGCTATATCGAAGCAATTTACAGCAACGCACTCAAGGGTTAATGAATAGAAACTGTAGCAATTAAGGATTGTTTCAGCCCAAGGACCGCTTCTCATTAGAACCGGTGAATTATGTATTCAATGTGGAGAGTTTGAGGCCACTACCAACCTCCGCCCCTTATACTTTCGGGGGAAAAAAAAACTTCATTCGTCCAGCTTCTATTTGATTTTTTAAAAGTAATTTTTAATATGAGTTCAGCGCATGTGCTATTATTTAGCAATGGCCATTTATGCCGTATCTGAGTTCATTTCCATTTAATCTAAATTTAAATTTTAGCCAAATGCATTTTAGATATATTTTGTTGGTTGTTCTGTATATTTTTTTGGAAAAATTATTTCAATATTACAAAGATCACCAAATTTGAAAGATTTTTGCTTAGAAAAATCAGTAAAGTAATTTTTCCTACAATTTTCAACATTAAAATTTCAAAAAAGGTTTAGGATTCAACATGCTTATTTTCTCATTGTTGCACTTCTACGTTTCGGGCATTATAAAGTATGGTTATTAATTAACAATTTCAATTACATTCAAATGATCGAAAGTTACTTCTTAAATCATTATATATTATAAATTATTCCATCTTCTTATAAATATCACAGCTACAATATTATTAAAATGTTGCAAGCTATTCCGCATTTAAATTACCTATTTATTATCCACCTAATTTACTTTTTCTAATATTATTCAATTTATAATTTCTATTATTAACCTTATTAATCACCTTGTCAACCATACATTGTTTAACCTACCATTTTTAATAATAAAATGAATAATTGAGTAAAAATATAATAAGAATAAGCCAAATCTGATATTTGAGGTAGGTTAAACAATGTATTGTTGATAAGGTTAATAATAGAAAGTAGAAATTGAATAAAATTAAAAAAAGTAAATTATATGGATAATAGATAGGTAATTTAACACAACATGATAAAAGTTAATTGATTGTGCCAAGTGCCCTAATTTAATTATGGTTTACAGGTTGATTGACTTAAATGTATTTTGACAAAGGTAGTGAGTCATTCCTTATTACAAAGATATTCACAAGAAATGTGAAATTATCATTTACCTTATTTTAATATCTTGGCTCTAAAATACTGAGTAAATTTATTAACTAATGTCTCAGGTTATCAAGGAATGATATATAGGAATTTTAAATAATTAACCCCATTGGAAGCAAAAATTTAAAAACTTTAAAAGACTTAACATTGCTTCTTTGTCAAAGAATATTTTTTAACAAAAAGTATGGGAGATATTCTGCTGAAGATGAATTGGAAAAGAACAAAAATGATCGAAGAACTTCGTATCACCACTCGTAGTCATGGTTTCAAAGGTGAATGTTGGGAAATTCTTAGTAGAATATAAGGCCTGGAAGGAACCTGGAATGCGAGTCTTATGAAGTCCGCATCGTATTGAGGTCGTCGATAGGAACGAGTCTTGATTGGAATGGGAATGTTTAAATACCTTCAAAGATACTTGTTATCACATGAACTTTGTTTTATAATGATGACAAGATAGTTGATCGTGGATAATATATATAAGGAGGTGGTTGGGGGTGTGGTCAGCAAATAACACGAATGAGTAGAAAAAATTAATTTTAATAGTGCCAACGTTTTGGGCCAAAATTTCCAGCCTTCAACAGGGCTAAGAACAAAGAACAATATAACAACTAATGAATAAAAAAAAGGAAACATGAATATATA
>NW_027111434.1:0-1038 GCF_000696795.3 Halyomorpha halys
ATATGAAATATAATATCATGTAGGTAAGAAGATATTATAATATAAGATATGCAAGTAGTGTTCTAAAACTGAAAATAAATAAATTGAATCTACAAATTGAACAAAATGACAGACAATAAAAAATAGTGAGTGGTCACACTGTAATTCAGATATAAGCCACTCACTATTTTCCATTGTCTGTCATAGTGTTATCTCTTTGGTTCTATAGCCCCGATGAAGACCTGAAACACAGGTCGAAACGTCGGCATAAAATAAATAAATATGGTTTTGTTTATTTATGTTGTTCTTTGCTGTCCGCACCCCTCCCCCGACAAACGAATATATCGAATAATTAAAAAATAAGGAAATAGCTAACATTATGGATTTTTAATTAGTATTGACAGACAAGAATAGATTAAGCATTATTAGAAGATAATAATTGTATGAAGAATAATACAATATAATATTAAATAATAGGAAAAGATAATAAAATACATATAAAAATCTAATTTGTAAAGATATATACAAAATCAAAATAATTAAAAACAAATTAACGAAAGAAGAGCGAAATAAAACTTATATATAGTTATATATTGCATACACATAGATTACCTATATATACGTTTTATTTCCTACTTTTTTCAGTACTTTATTTTTAATCGTTTTCATTTTGTATATATCTTTACTAAATAGATTTTCATATCTATTTTATTATTTTTAACAGCCTTTATCTTCTTATAATACTATAGCATTAAATAAATGGTTGAGAGCAGGATATATATGTTATTAAACTGCTATATTTTTTATATTTCTGGCATAATTTTCCAACGAGAAATATTATTAAAACTACATTTCTGAAATTAGAATGCTACTTATGGTTTCTTTCTCAACATGCCTGTATCATACCATTATAATCTTATATCAAATTTACTAGATGTGTTTTTATGTAAATCCAATCGTAAATGTCACTAAATAAATAATAATAAAAAACAAATTTCTGAAAACTATTGAAAGTGGAGTAAGTCGATCTGTAAATTTTCTTTATTGTTATTTACAATT
>NW_027111434.1:1088-6730 GCF_000696795.3 Halyomorpha halys
CTTGTTAAAATCATCATTTATTAATATTTGAAAAGTGAACTAATTCTGAGAGAGCCGAATGTACCCGATCTCTCCTGATCGCATTCACGTGTACATGGCTTTGTATAGTTAATTAACCCATTCCAGCTAAAAAGACCGACTGCACACATCTTTTGTTCATTACAATCCAATTGTTTTATCTTTTGTTGTTACAATCCATTCTGTAAAAGTAAGGATCATCCTTCCAGGAGAATTCATTATCTTCTACTGCTTCTTAAGAATTAAGGTTTATATTATTTTATTATACCTATAATTATGTTCATTTCTTCATTACAGAACCTAAAGTAAGGGTTTCATGTTACTTGACTATTTTTAGAATAAATGTTGTTCAATTTAATAATGTGTTTTTATTTTATTTTTTATTGCAAACCTGGCATGCAATCCGTGCCTCGTAATAACAACATTCAGAGGAGCTGCTTGGACACACGGCGTGCAATCATCTTATTTGTACAAAGGGAGTTACAAAGCCACTGATTTCTATTGCATACTTGTTTTTTACCAAAAATGGCCGATATAAAGCAAACATATTTTCGGATTTTTTATAGGAACAAAGGTGATATTAGTTATTCGCACCTCGATAAACCCTTAGATGCAATTTTTATTAGCAAAATAACAATTTAATGTTTGAAATCTCTACTCTCCTGTCCTACAGTATCCTTTCTAAATACTCCACTAACGCCTGTTGAACAGACTCCATCTTGACAAGAGACTTACTTTGAATCCACACACAAGACTGAAACGACAAGAAACTGCTCGTAGATTCCGATTGCTACAACAATTACTTGACAAACGATCTAAACTTCCCATTACAAAAAATTAGTATACACTGCGATAATCAGACCAATTTGGACATATGGAATTGAGCTCTGGGGTTCTACCAAACCATCAAAATCCTACGTAAAATCCTTGATGCTTCTTATTACGTTACAAATAAACTCATTCACAAAGACCTTAACATCCCATTCGTTGCAAAATTGGCCCAAAACAGATATGCGTCTTTTCATTACAAACTCCTTACCCATCCTAACCCATTAATTCTTAATCTTTTATCCTTAACAACCCCTGATAATCCTCCGAGGTGTCTGAAAAGAAGATGGCCACGGGAGCTTCTAATTTAAATTAATGCTTGAAGTACCACCAATGAATGGTTCCTTCCCAAGATTTTCAAGTGTACGTGAAATATACAACATATTTACTTATTGTATTTATTATTTGTACAGTTGTAAATCTCATTAAATAAATAAATTAAAAAATAAAATGTTTTAAATATTCGCATACATGGCAAGTGAAAGTTTTGTGATGGATGCAGCGCACCATGTATTTGTTTCATTTTTATGAAATTTCTTTCAGTAAATTTATTTTTTACTTGTTTCGATATATAATTTATTTTTGAATTATAGTAAATTTATTTTCCTACCTACTTTCCGATAACGATTAATCCCTATTCAAGTTCTTAATTCAGACATAGTGTTATCATACATCAGGATTAATAGCGAAATACGATCCATAAATTATAACTCAGTTTTTCGTTTCACGTGATTCATTAATCATTTGTCAACGTTCAATTTTTCGCCATTGTATTACTAAATTTGTCCGTAGATCCGTTTAGAGATTTAATTCATTTGATACATTTTCTGACCCATGTCGAACAGATCAGCTTTCTTGGACTACATCTGGACTTGGGGTCCCTTATACAAGACTGTAAAGACAAAAAACCGAATTTACAGCACTTAGCATATATACTAGTATATATAGTGAGGCTTATCAAGAAACATACAGAGTTGAGTTCCGCTAAACCTTCGAATTTCTCTCGTATACAATGCTTATAATGCAAAATCATTCGTAAATTCCCCAATGCTCTTAACTTTATCACAAACAAAATCATACATAAAGACCTTAATATTTCATATATAACCGATCTATCCCGAACCAGATATCTTTCGAAATTCTAGTGTAAAAACGTTATAAGAGTTCTCCCAATGGGTAGTTTCTCTATATGCCTGTATCATTTCATTATAATCCTACATCAAATTTACTGAATGTATTATTATTTACAGTTGTAAATTTCAACAAAGATATAAAAAAAAATACATTTTTTTTCAGATTTTTGAGCTCAAATTGTTTTTTAAAAAATCTCCGGATTTCATTGAATAATCTGACGCATGATAGTTGAAAATCGGTTGAACAGTTTGCTCAAAGTATGGTTACATATTTACTAACGCTGTTGGGCAAAAATTGCCTTTAGTTGAAACTTTTTTTAGTTTATTAAAAACTTTCATTTATTGATAGATATTACAATCTGCCATACAGTCGTGGGCAATAGGTAATAGTGATGAATGATCTCATACATACTAAAATAAAATAAAATAAATGAATGAATGAATGAAAAAAAAAAAAATCTCTTAAAATATATACAAACAGAAGTATAAACAAAATGAACATATCACACTATGTGTATGAAAAAAAAAATCTGTAGTCACATTTATACTCTAATATACAATATTTACACAATCGACCTGAGGATCCCTGAGCCCACTCTATCCCCCAAAGCAGAGCTCAAAAGATCCCACCGCATTCCTCTCGCCGCATCACTGGTAGTGGAGTCAGTGGAGGCTGAGCAAGTGCGCTAAATCCGCAAACACTCAACTAGAGTGGAGAATCTGACCATTGCCAAAACTCCAATTGTCCATTTTTATTTTAATAAGTCTCTTGGCCACTGCCGTTTTGACCTTCTAGGTGGGCTGTAGGGATGGGTGGAACTAGATAAGGTTTGAACCAAAGGATTAGGATGGTTGGAAAAGTTTCATATGGAATTTTGAGAATTTGGTTGGTATTGGGCAAAAGGGATATATCGGTTATGGTGTAGTGTTCTGTTGGAAACGTAATAGGTTGCATTGACTATAGTTCTAAGAATTTTGGATTGAAAGGATTGGATACGTTTGATGTTCGACGGTTTAGCTCTTCCCCAAAGTTCAAGTCCATAGGTCCAGATAGGTCGGAGTATAGTCTTATAAATTAGTAGTTTGTATTCTAGTGAGAGATGAGCAGTCGGTATAGTTGGCTGAATCGCCTGTTGAGTTCATGTTTTTTAAGTCTAGTTTGTTGGTTCCAGGTGAGTCTTTTGTCTAAAATGAATCCGACGTATAGCACTGTGTCGGATCTGGGTAGAGGAATATTAGTAAAAGTATCAGGTGGACAGAAGCTGCGGCGGAGAGTGAAAGTCACATGGGTGCATTTCGATTCATTGACTTTTAGTTGAAACTAATAGCTAAAATCGCCATGGATACGATATTTATTTACAATGGTTCATTCATGAATAAGGGTCGTATCCATGGCAACTGTAACTATTAGTTTCAACTATAGCTAATTTTTGCCCATCTTTGTCTACAAATGAGCTGGCTTATTATTAAATATTACTATTTTGGTCCCACCGAGCACGAATAAAAATAATACCTCACATATTGTTTCTTCTGTTTTCCTTTTAATACAGCATTCAAGATTCAATGTTTTAATTTGAAATTGAATGAAAAAAATAAATAAAAACTACTTAATTACGAGCTTCCTAAAAAAATTGTAGACCTCAATTATAGTTGTCTGAGTTAGACGAATTTTGTAACACATCAATGACATAAAAATGAATGTTGATAAATGATTTATGAAGGACGTGAATCGAAAAACTGATTGATGATTTATGGATCGTAATTCACATTTAATCCTGATATATGATAACATTATGTACGAATTAGGAATTTAAACAGGAAGGATTTGAAAAATAAATTTACTATATTACATATGAGGCGTGTAGCTTCAAAAACCAGCTCAATCCAATTTAGATAATTTTTAAAAAAGCGAAAAAACTTGACATGCCTTCATTTTGAAATTTTTTTGAATGAACTAACGTTCATCATTACACCACTTGTTCAGTAATTTTAGGTTTCCGGGAACTTAAATTTAAATTTTGGATGGAGCTGGTTTTTAACCAAACTTTAATAAGATTACACACCATAACTATAATTAAGATTAAACACCATTTTTAATGCAATAGAGTAAATAATAATATTGGAAAGAATCATAAATATAGTTTTGATTAAAAAAAAAAAGACTGATTATTTTTTACTAGGTGAAATTACAAGAGAACAGGTGAACATGCGATAAAAATAGAAAAATCAAGGTCAGTTAAACAAAATTTTAATTGAAAAATGAAACTTTGAGAAAAATACATTAGGTTGGCAAAAGACACAGCATACCAATTAATCCATGATCGGACATATATGTCCATACATTTACATGATATAACAAAGATTTCATTTCTAAAGCAATTAATAAAACGCTAATTGGTCGTTCTACAGAGAATAACACGTGGTTCTAAGTTCTAACAATTGTTTGCCATTCATCGAATCCTTTTTTTTTTTTTTTGCTGTCCTTTGTTAACAAGATTGCTTTCTTGTCTTAATGAAAACTAGGTATAATTACTAGTTACAATTGATGAGTCTGCCATGTATAGGCAGGGGGAATAAAACATGGCGGGTGTTTCAAAACCTTAAAAAAACATTAATTTTTCATTTGGAGCTCTATATCTTAAAAACTACCCACAACACTAGAAAATCTAAGAGAACAATATGTAAAGAAGAGAAAATTTTCTGAAATATTAGGCCTAAAAGAGCTATTTACGTCCAATAATTCTCAAGATATATTTTTTTAAAAGCAAATTTCTTTAAAATCTACTGAAAGATTAGTAGTTAGTTAATTTATTTTGAGAAATCTATATATCAGGAACAATGTGACGTACAGATGTCTATTAGCACCCAAATTAAAGCTATTTTAATGGAATATAAAGAAGTTTATGACCTTTACCTTCGTAGGAATAGTAGTTTTCATGATATTTGCTAAAATAAATTGATTTATAGTTGTTCGGACAATATGTTTGATTTATGAAAAACTTCATTTCAAAAACCATTGGACGAACAGATGTCTGCCAGCGCTCAAATTAAAGCTAGTTAAATGTGCTATAAAGTAGTTAATAATGTTTATCTTTGTAGGAGTAGTAGTTTTTATGATATTCGACAAAATAAACTCTCAAAATGTGAATATTTAGTAGTTCGTATTAAATGTTGGATTTAAAAAAATACATATCTCTAGATCCATAAGACGCACATATGTCTGCCAACACTCAACATAAAGGAAATTTAACTTACTATAAAGTAGTTTATGACATTTATCTTCGTAGGGGTAGTAGTTTTTATGATATTCACACATGAATATAAATTTGGCAAATGCAAATTTGTCCGAACAACTATAAATCAATATATTTTAGCGAATTTCATGTTAACTATTACTCCTACGAAGATAAATATCATAAACTACATTATAGCTCATTAAACTAGCTTTAATTTGAGTGCTAACAGATATCTGTATGTCAAATAATTTTTTTTTTTGAGATATAAATTTTTCAAAATAAATTCACTAGCTACTGATTTTTCAGTACGTCCCAACAACATTTTTATGAAATGTTGCTTTTTAAAAAGCTATATCTCGAAAACTATTTAACGTAAATAACTCTATTAGGGCTCATATTTTAGCAAATTCACTCTTCTTTAAATGAC
>NW_027111434.1:12247-13765 GCF_000696795.3 Halyomorpha halys
ATATGTACTGAAACTTTTTTAATATCTGCCGGACAATTAATCTTAATTTGTGAACAATATATTTATTATAGAGTTTCCCCCTACCCTTCCCAGAACAAAATTATTTTTTCATTCATTTATTCAAATACATAATAATCAAATAACGGTGGTTCCTGGAACTACCACCCGCATTAGAAAAGCAGTTAATCTTAAACGTATCAATACAGAAAAAGTTAAAATGTTTAAGCCGAAAAATAACGTGATTGAAAAATTAATATAACCCATTCTCAGTAATCAGTTGGTAGCTACCTGAATTCCGTATTCCCACAGGAGAACCTTTGAACGGAGGCTTATTACTTAATGGCCCGCCAAGAAACAGACATGAAATTAAAAATGAGTTGTTTAGGAGAGAAAGGTCCGTTATCCTTCGCAGTTAGAGCCATCAATTTTTGAAAGGTTATTGGCCTCAAATATGTGAAGTCCGACTTTACACTCTGAGTAGTACAAGAGCCCAAGAGGAGAAAAAAGCCAGTTATCTCACCCCAATTTATGATTACTTCAATGAAAACTATGTATAATTAATAGTCAAAATTGATAACTCTGCCAAGTATAGGTAGGGAGAATAAAAAATGGCGGCTGTTTCAAAGCCATAAAAAAAAAAAAAATTTCATACGGATATCTATATCTTAAAAAGTAGTAACAACACAAGAAAACCTAAGAGAACGTCATTTACAGAAGAGTAAATTTGCTAAAATATGAGCCCCAATAGAGTTATTTACGTTAAATAGTTTTCTAGATATAGCTTTTTAAAAAGCAACATTTCATAAAAATGTTGTATGGGAAAGATCAGTACTTAGTGAATTTATTTTGAAAAATTTATATCTCAAAAACCATATGACGTACATATGTCTATTAGCACTCAAATTAAAGCTAGTTTAATGAGCTATAAAGTAGTTTATGATGTTTATCTTTGTAGGAGTAATAGTTCTCAACATCTCACTGGAACTCCATTCGCCCTAACATACGTCATGATTTAACCCTTCTTTTGATTAATACTCTTCTGTTTAACCATCTTTTGCTTCACCAAACCGAACCAATATTATAGTAGTATAAAATTAAATCGATATCGCAATAACCCATGAAGGGTCAGGGGTTCAGAACTTTGTAAAGGAGTACTGTTACTGGACCAAAGGTTGTGCAGGGAGGTGAGTTTTACCCAATTGAGGGAAACCCCAGGAGGGCTCCATAACTCACAAGATTTGACTCTCGGCCAGAGTGTAAAAACAATTTTCTGCCCAGCCGGATTCGAAATCGGATCCTTGGAGTTAGTAGCCACAGGCCTTACCTCGCAACTACCAGCACCCCCATTATAGTAATATAGATAATATAAACATTGAACATCATCATTTATTATTTTTAAATATTTTAACTACCTCTTTCTTTTGTTTTTACGTATATAGTTTTTTTTCTGTATCTAAAATTATTTATATACTATTATAATATAAGTGCGGGCAAACTGTTTTTTACCAATATATTGTG
>NW_027111434.1:14317-16610 GCF_000696795.3 Halyomorpha halys
AAATTTCGCTTTCATTTCCTCATTTATTTCGTTTAATCAAGTTATCGTATAAACTAAATACCTAAAACCGTACTCATTGACTTCGAAATTTATTGGGTCTCCTGTGAACGATCTCTTGTAAACTTTTTTTTTTAACTTTTTATTTCTTTTCAAATATTAACTAAAATAATGATTTTTTAAAAATAAATAATTTAATTTTTATCCATTTTTGTCTCAACCCATTTTATTTTTGTTATAAGTCGGACGTTTCGGCCAATCCGGCCATCCTCAGGGACAATCTATTAATACAATTTTGGAATTATATAATTTAAAAACTCTAAATCCATGCAGGTTATTCTGCCCAGGTCAAAACAACAATTTCTAATTAGTCAATATTCACATTAAAACCAAAATTAAAATCATTTATCACAATCATGTCACAGTCACTATTGGTTAAAAACTTTATCACAACAATGTTTAATTGTTGATGTTAGTTTGTAGACTGGTATTCATTGTAAAATAAAAGTAAAAGAAAACTGTGAAAAAAAATGTTATCTTTCTATTATATTATATCATGTAAAAATATGTAATTTATATATGTCCAATCACGGATTGATCAGTATGCTGTGTAATGTAGCAACCCCATGTATTTGGGCAGCATGAATGAATAAAGTATTTCTTTCTCTCTTATAAATTAAATAAAATAATGATATTAATTACCATGTTCTTACATTCACTTGATAATTTTCAAATCTAGATGGCCCTAATCCATAAAGTCCCCCAAAGTATTGTGGAACTTTAATAACTTTATCCACTAAGGAATTTGTCCACTACTTGAATAAATGCGTCCCTATATACATTATAAATTTAGCTTAGATGAACGAATAGTTAAGAAGCTCTAAATCAGAATGCATTTTAGCCATTTTCTGACAGTATTCATTTTTCTCTGGAAATGTAAATTATTTTTGGCAAATTTGAAATTTGTGAGATCATAGTGCATCTTGTCAATCAATTATATATAGGGTTTTGAAGCTTTTTTTTCGCTGTAAAATGTATTTTTCCTGATCTTTTATCACCACCCATATCTTATATTGCATCTGTTGATTCATTGGTCTTGTTCATTTCCCGTTTCATTTTTCCTATTGGCTCGTTGGTCTCATTCATTTCTCCTTTTGACTCATTAGTCCTGACTTACTTCCCGTTTCAATGCGTCATAACTTTTATTCATTGATTGAATAGTCTTATTCATAAATCTAGTTTTATATTTTTCCTAGAGAAGATTTATTCATTAATACAAAAACTCACATAATCAATATGAAACATAGTAATCAGTGCTATCGATTTATGGGTATTTACTCGATTTAGGGGTATTTTTTACTTTAGCAAGTAATTGCTGACGATCAAGGATTTCGGATAAACTGGGTTTACGTCATATGTAGAGCGCAAGCGCAGATGCAGTGTCACACTAGTCTTTCGATTAGTTTTTTTAGTTAATCATTAGAAACTTTTTCTATTACTAACAAGTTATTATTTTCCGTTATATATTGAATTGTAGGACATAGGCGTACCTAGACCTTGGGCTGATTATTTGTTGGGTCTAGGGCGGATTATCAGCCCGAGACTGATACAATTTTTTCTTCAAGTTACCGCCTAATACCATAATTATTTATGAAGTGAATAAAAACTTTGAACAGAATTGATTTCAAGATAGGAAATAATCAAAACAAAAAACAATACATAAGAATGGTGTTTTCCAGTCAACCTTTATAACATTTGCTTAGGTGAATATAATGCGACAGTTCATTGCCAAGGTGTAAACATATAAAAGTTAAACGTGGCAGTTAACTTTTACTGTCAACTATCACGTTAGACCCAGTTCGTCAATACTTTCACAACTGTATACTATCATGACAGTAAATGCTGTCATAACTGTAACTATTGAACAGTTACACCATGGTAGTGGCTACGATTGTTGTTGCAATAACGGATACTGTTCGATAGTTCACTGTCAAGGCGTATACATGTGATAGTTAACGTGACAGTTGCTTCACTGAAATTACTTGTACTATCTACTATTGTGCGGCGGAACAATCATTGCCGTAACAATCATACAGCTACAATTATAACGATTCTCCAAGAGCGGGTAAAGTGCCGGGTATATGTCGGGTAAAGTGGGTATTTTATGGTCGGGAGATTTGGCAGCACTGATAGTAATTATAATTATATGATAGAAAATTTCGCAAGGTACATTTAATAGTAAAAATGTACCTTGCGAAATTTTCTTTATCTATTTTTTTTTATTCTTCGATTGAGT
>NW_027111434.1:17447-33635 GCF_000696795.3 Halyomorpha halys
AACACTACAATTGAAATTTCTTTTTGTAAAGCAATTAATAAAATGCTAAGTGGTCGTGCTACAGAGAATCACACGTGGTTCAAAGTTCTAACAATCGTTTGCCATTCATCGAATCTTTTTTTTTTTCTTTGCTGTCCTTTGTTAAGCAACTGACTTACAAGCCTTCATCAACTCAGAATGCATTGTCTTATTCTCTCACACGCAGGCCCGCCCAAAGAAATGTCGGGTTCTCGAACAGGTTATAATTCTTGCATCCAATACCTCAGCCCAATATTGACTTTATTCACATCAAAAGTTGTAACATTCGATATTACCAATTGTCCAAAAATTTTTCTATACCTTTAAAAAGAGAAAAGTACTTACAAAATTTTTATGAGCCCTAACGCAACACTCAGGTCAAAATGTTCCAACGTTTGTGAATTCAAAAGTTAAAAGACTCAAAAATGAATTTAGAAAAAAATGTAAATAATGCTTTTTGTTTAATATTATAGTTAAAAATTATTTACAAAATAAAAAAAATGACAGATTTTAGAAATCAAGGCAAATCAGCAGCAGATGTGAAACAACAATAATTAAGGTTTTCACATTATACATAAAAATGTAAAAATCATTGCCATTTTCTCAATTTATTGTTGTTATCAAAATATAATACAATAGTGAATAATATAAATTTAAAAATGATTTTACCCCTGTTGAACAGATCCGTTACTTAGGACTAAATCTGAACAAAAGACTGACATGGAATCCTCACACAAGACTGAAAAGCCAGCAAACTGCTTGTCGATTCCGACTATTACAGCACTTACTAGACAAACGGTCCAAACTTCCAATCCATTACAAAAGACTGATCTGCATGACTGTTATAAGGCTTATCTGGACATACGGCGTTGAGCTTTGGGGCTCCACTAAACCTTCGAATTCCTCTCGTATTCAACCCTTACCATCGATAATCCTTCATAAAATCCTCTATGCTCCTTACTTTGTCGCAAATAAAATCATCCATTTGTCATAAGACCTTAACGTTCCATATTTAACCGATCTAGCCCCAATAAGATATCATTTATTCCATTATAAACTCCCTAACCATCCAAACCCACTAGTTTATAACCTTACTTCCTCTTTCATTCCTGACAATCGGGTGTTCAAACGTTACCCAAAGTAAATAATGAGATAAGAAGTTGTGATAGTTTTTCCCTTAAAAAGAAAACAAAAAGTTAAAATATTTTGTAAACAAATTAAATAATCGAGAAATTTTTTTTAAAATTTAATTTCATCACTCCTTCCTTATTCCTACCTCAGTGTTAGTTAAATCAACTTTATTTGTCTTACATTGAAATACGAAATACTAAATTTAATATTTAGCGGGATTAAAATTGTTGATTATGATATATTTGTCAACTTATCATATACTTTTAAACAAAAAATAAAACTTTAAGTTGCTTTTTTGATTCATATGTAACAAGTTTTTCTGTAATGCAAATATTTAAAACTAATCATTTATGTTTCTAAAATTACTAGGTGTTTTAAAAGTTTATATTTATATTACATATACGTTTCTTGATTTGATTAGTTTTTATGTTTGTTTAAAATTATTTCTATAAATTTTTTAATTATTTTTATGCTTTATAATTCTTTTATCTTTAAAATTTAGTTTTCTAATTTTAGTATTTTTTCATTAACCACGCTGTCATTTTGATATATCAGAGCTTTGCTTGAATAGAGGCACATCTCACAAAAAAAAAAAAAATTATTTCATTTTGTCGCATTTTATTAATTCTACCGTAGACTGTTGTAATATTTAACAAAACTACCTATCTTTGGAACTGTCTATACAGAGACCAAAGAAAAGGAAGAAACCTCTGTCTACGGTAATATCTTTGGAACACGTCCATTTCAAATTAAAACCAAAACCTTTTTTTGTGTGTGCCGTTAGTCAAGCAAATCTCAATTCTATATTTGGTTCTTAATTAAAATATTTTTTCAATTTCTTGAGACAGGTAATTATTTATTAAATAAATCAAAAATTGTATCCTTGTATAGTCTCAACACTTTTTATTTCATCAATAGTCCAACGTTTCGGCCATTTCGGCCATCCTCAAGGACAATCTAAATATTTAACAGCTTATATTATATATTCATTTGTAACACTTATAACAACACCATTATCACTAATAATATAACATACCTTCAATACAAATTCTCACCTCACATCAAAATTTAAAATTTGCAGGCTATTCTGCCCAGGGCATTAATTATAAGTCAAACACATCCTATGAAAAAGTCAATTATTATAGAGTCATATTTATTATTAATAAGCTTATGTTTAGTTACCTATTCTTTAAAAATTCATAAATATTTAAAACTTTTAATTATCAGATTATCTACAATATCACTACCATATAAACAAACTATTTATAACCTCCCACTCACTCAGGTCAGCCTTGTTTTAAATTTAATTTAAATTGCATTTTTGTCTCAATTGGTATTTATTATAATTCTCAAAATTCATATTAAAATTAATTGTAAATAGTAACAAATTTCTCTAATATTTTTATAAATTTGTTTTGCTTAAAATCCCTGCATAATGTTGGTTTAAATCCCTAGTATCTCTTTTAAAATTAACTGTGTAATTGATGTTCTCTGATGATATAAATTGACTCAAGTATTTTTCTTTTTAACATATTGTTTTCTTTATGTAAAATTATGGTTTTATCAAAATCAAAATTATGTTGATTTTTAATAATGATTTTTAAAATTATGCTGAACTAATGCTGTTTTATTGGGGTCCTTTTCTTTATTTCTTGTATCATTTTTGTGTTGATATATTCTATCCCCCAACATATATCAATATTTAGATTGTCCTTGAAGATGGCCGAAATGGCCGAAATGTTGGACTGTTGATGAAATAAAAAGTATTGAGACTATACAAGGACACAATTTTTGATTTATTTAATAAAATATTTTATATTGTATACTACTTAAAGTATTATAGTTTTTTTTTTCAAGTTCAGTTACTTTTTATTTATTTTTGGATCAGTTTATTTCAGTTTCATTATATCTTTTAATCAGTTATTTGTTGCATTCGATGTGTATTCTGTATTATACTAAGACATTTTTCCTGTTCTTATAATGAATAAATAAATACTAACCACTACATGACTACATGACATTACACATGCAGTGTATTCTTGAAACATACAGGTTTTTTTCACAATGACAAACTCGTTGAGAGCATTTGAGAAAATGTTTCACATGGCCTCGGTCATATCCGCCAATCAATGATGATTCTAAATTACACAACTCCGGCGAGATTATAGGATTTTAAAATGCGGATTATTTGGGAAGCATTCGAGAAAAAACTCTGGAGTGGTGCGATCGTCAGACAAAATTTGAACAGATTAGTGGGTGCGTGTTGAAGTTATCGCTTATTTTTGTGATATTCCAAAAAAAAAAAATCATAAAATTTATGAACAAAAAATCTTTATTTTTCTTTTGCTATAAAAGTTGTACTTTAGTGTTAAACGAATAAAGTACAAAAGATAACGAAGCAGTAATGCAATGCCAGTAAGCAGTAATTGTCTGTTTTTTAATATTACTAACAATAGTAGTACAAGAGTCGGAATTAGTTATCTCACCCCAATTTTTGATTACTTTAATGAAAACTATGTATAATTACTAGTCAAAATTGATGAGTCTGCAAAGTATAAGTAGGAGGATTAAAAAATGGCGGCTGTTTCAGAACCTTAAAAAAACATTGATTTTTCATTCGGAGCTCTATATCTTAAAAACTACCTACAACACTAGAACATTATTTAAAGAAGAGTAAATTTTCTGAAATATTAGCCCTAAAAGAGCTATTTACGTCCAATAGTTCTCGAGATATAGCTTTTTAAAAAGGAAAATTTGTTAAAAATCTACTGAAAAATTAGTAGTTAGCTAATTTATTTTGAGAAATCTATATCTCAGGAACTATAAGAGGTACAGATGTCTATTAGCACTCAAAATAAAGCTGGTTTAATGGGCTATAAAGAAGTGTATGACCTTTACCATCGTAGGAATAGTAGTTTTCATGATATTTGCTAAAATAAATTCATTTATAGTTGTTCGGACATACATTCAAAATAAATTCTCTAACTACTGATCTTTCAGTACGTTCCATACAATATTCTTATGAAATGATGCAATTTAAAAAGCTATATCTGGATAACTATTGAACGTAAATAGCTCTATCATGGCTTAAATTTCAGCAAATGTATCCTATTTTAAATGATGCTCTATTAGATTTTCTAGTGTTGTGGGTAGTTTTTAAGATATAGAGCTCCGATTGAAAAATTAATGTTTTTTTTAAGGTTTTGAAACAGCCGTCATTTTTTATTCCCTCTACCTATACTTGGCAGGCTCATCAATTTTTACTAGTAATTATACATAGTTTTCATTAAAGTAATCAAAATTGGGGTGAGATAACTGCCTTGTTTCTTCTATTGGGCTCTTGTACTATAATATTTTACACATTCGTAGTAAACAATTTTTAATCATAATTCTTACATTCTCTGATAATTAAAGTAAATGGTCTTAACGAACGGATCGTAGTAGATCTCTGTTAAAAATTTTCTTGTAAGTACATTTAATCTATTTTCAAGGTTATGGGAATCCTCACAGTCAGTCATCATTCAACAGCTGGATAGTATTGCTCTTTTGTAATGTCTCTTTCAATTCGTAATAAACAGAAAACTTATAGGGCCTTTATTTTGATGTTTACCTGCAAGAAAAAGTATAGAGGTTTGCCAAACCATGGCAAATTTGCGCATGCGAAAGCGTTTGGATTGGTTTATTGTGGATGGATTTGTAGCTGGCCCGTCGGATGTTGGTTTTTAGGCACAAAGGGCGCTTGTTTGCTCATTTTGAGAACTGCCAATTGAATATTTGTATTCTCCGTGTTTTAACTAATCAAAGAATTTCTCAAACATTCGAATTCAATAATTAACTCATGTTTGAGATTGTATATTTCAAAATAATATCGATTTGGTGTAAATATGTTGTTTCAAATCTTGTTTGATTAACTTTTGCAGTTTATTTTTTATTTAAAATAGCACAAATATGTATTAATGAAGACATTATGTGTCTAAATAATTCAGAAAAAGTTTCTGATCAGAAATTCTAGAACGTAGGTTGAATTTATAGGTTATGTTGTACTATTTATATGAATTTTTGTCACCTGCAACATGCATTGTTGATATTTACGTTTCCTTCCATTTCACCTATCTTTATTTTCTTCCTTTTTTATGATGAAAATAGAAGACATGGAATGAAATAGCTGAAAATTTTCATAAGAAAAAAACAACCGTATAGATACCGCATTTGTTGCTTCCTTCGTTTACCAAGCATTTGTATAATTTTTCCATCTACGGCAAGTGGCAAGCGTGCAGACCCAACATAACATCACTCGATCAATCTGAACATCCATCGTTGTTAATTATACTGTCAATCTGACTGATCCCTTTACATTTATTTACTCAAAGTTGTTTCTTTTATGTTAAAATCAATGAGGCTGTTTTTATTGTTTTAAGGAACAACACAAATGTATATTAGAGTTGAATAAATATTTTCGATGGCAGACTTATCATTGCGGAGATATATTAGCATTGATTTTGTCACTATCTTGATGTGCCAGTCATAATCATGACACCACAAGGACACAGAATAACTTAAATCCAACGAAGCACGCACCGTTTCAAAAAGTTCATTGTTTCCTTCCACTCCCTATTTTCTCTTAACAATCGATGGGTCAAAAACGAACTTTTGTTTATTTAACAATGAGACAATTAGAAAGTCATTTATCATAGAGACATTTATTGATTATAAACAATAGAGGCAAAGAGGATTTGTCCACACAAGTGCGTGAGGTCAGGAAAATTTATTATCCTCATTGTTTTGTTTTTTTTATCTTGAATTATAAACCAGCGTCAAAACACTTTCCATACTTCCTTAATCGCAGAGTTCATTTCGATATTTCTTTGGATAAAAACAAAAATATATTAATTCATGTATAGGAAGATGGTCAGGGTTGCGGTCAAAGGAGAAACAAAAATAATTTACAACTATTTATTTTCCGACGTTTCGCCCCACTTTGTAGGGCTTCATCAGGGCTAAAAAGATACAAAAGAAACAAAAATAGTTTACAACTATTTATTTTCCGACGTTTCGCCCCACTTTGTAGGGCTTCATCAGGGCTAAAAAGATACAAAATGATACAATAATAAGAATAAAAATAAGATACAAAGGCAAGAGTAAAAAATTTTTATATAAAAATACGTAAAATATACAGTTAAAAAATACAGGAGATGTACATAAAACAAAAACAATACGGGGAAGGAAAAAAAAAACATGAGATAAATAAACGTCATGAAAAAATAATAATTATACATAAATAAGTAATAATAAAGATATAAAATGATAATAAATGAGCAAAGAACTTCACTTCTGTATGTTTTGACCCTCAACTATATTTTAATTAAAGATTCGCTAGGCTCCTTAAAAGGCTTAGATTGGTTGTATCCAGGACACTAGAAAATTGCATATAACGTTATATATGCTGGCAACTATTTCCGCTTGGTTTAACGTATTTTTGTACTTTTACGCCAACTCTCTACAGGGCGGGATTGTCCCCACCCACTCTTGACGGCAAAGACGAGTTAGTAAGTTTCTTTGTTAGTAATCGATTTTCTACTCCATCACAAAACAAACGCCTCCAAAATGACATTATCGTGACAAAACATGGCAATTAGCCATATCTTTCATGAATGCCCATATTTCACATCACACCTCAATAGTTTTGGATTAAACCCCGATATATCAACACAATATATAATAAAACTGTAAAATTTAAATTTATTTAGAATATTATCGCAAATATGACATCAAATAAACAAAAAATAAAAGAAGTTGCATTGATGACCAGCGAAGTTCTATTCAATCGAACATGAATGAACGGACCTATTAACATGTAAATATAAGATTTTTTTTCCAATAAAATAAAGTAGCGTAGCTTAAAGAATCACAATGAGAAAGAAAGTGCTATGGCGTAACCTTAGCAACAGCAAGTCAGAAGCGGCGCCGGTTTGAATCCGCCTGTGTTAGTAAAAATTTATTCCATGCCCGACCCACGCAGATTAACGAACAATAAACAAAAACCTATTGAATTTTGGACTCAGTAGTTACATCACGAAACTATTTCGGGATATAAAATCATATTAAAACAAATAAAATTTCTCTTTTGATCAGCAAACATAGTTTTACCGCACAGAATAAATTGATAAAAGTCGCCTGTTTAGTTATTAAATCGAATTTGGGATATATGAGGTACAATTATTTATTTTATGATTTTAACTTTTAAATTCCTAAGAACAGGAAAATAAATATTCAATTTATTATTTTGAATGTTACAGAGAATATGGATGCGGGTTGGCTTCTTTCCGACCACACTGGATGCAAAGATTCGCAAGTCCCAAGTGGTTCATGACAGTGTACGGAGTACTAGGGGCTGTTCAAGCAATGTCTTACGTCTACTTCATATCGACATTAACAACGATCGAAAAGCGATTCGGAATTCAAAGCAAAACAACAGGTAAGCGATAAAAGGGCCGTCTGTAGCTCAGGTGGTTGAGGTCCAGGTCTTAGCCACCTTGGAACATTAGTGGCGCCGATTCGAATCCGGCCTGGGGCGTCTACTTTTTCATTGAGTAGCAGTCCCACAAAATGAAAAACTTGATCCTGCCCATGGTTAGAATAGATTGATCACCTCTAGATAACCCCCCACCCCTCCCCTTTAATAAATAAAAACAATGTAAGTAATAAAATAAGCGGTATGTAGCTGAGAGAGCTGTCGCTCTTAGCAGCCTTGGAACTGCAGCAGCACTGGTTTGAATCCATTGAGGGGGGAGTTGACTTTAATTTTGTGGCTGCCCCACAGAATTAAAACTTGACTCCCTCACCCACTCTGGTTAGAATAGGTTGGTTACCTGTAGATAACCCTCCTTCTACCCCTTGATATCCTAGAAATAAAAAGGCATGTGATAGTTAAAAAAAAAAGTAACCAATAAGAATCGTGAAATCACAAACAACAATCTAGTAGAGGTTAAAATTAATAATCAATAAATCAGCTTTGTCAAGCAATATATTTACTAAGGACAGTCCATCTTATCTAAAGATTTCAAAGATGAATTAAATAGATGGATAAATATGGGATTGAAAAAATACTGGAGCATGAAGCACATTTTTAAAAGTCAACTCCCTCCAGGAATAAAGGCAAAGGTATCAGAAACATGTGTATATCGGATAGTTTTATACGGATTTCAGATAGGGTCTAAACAATCATGAAAAATTGGTAAGACAACTACAATTTTCAAGAAGTATGATGAGAATCAAAAGAAAATACTACAACAGTAGCAGAAAAGTACAGTCTACAATTAAAATGAAAATTCCACCAAAAGAACCACAACTGAAATAGAGGTGGGCTGGTAATGTTGCCAGACTTCTTACTAGAAGATGGTCCAAATTGCTACAGAATGGTTACCTAGGAAACACCAATTACAAGATGGCGAGATGAGATAGTGCAAAGGGTGGGAGGCTGTAGATAGAAATAGGGGTCTATGAGGTGAAGTATTAAAGAACCTATTGTAAGCTATCATTTATATTTAAGTGTTCAAATACAACATAGAAAATATTTTATTTAATTATGGAAAACTATTAATTTTAAATTAATGTAAAAATACAATCAATGAAGTTGAGTAAATTCTTGATGTTTATAAACTGGAATCTTAACTTCCAAGGAGAGTCTTTTATTGCTGTAAACAATGGAAATAATGCAGTTATTATTATTATTATTATGAAACAATCTTTAAAATTTTATAAATGGTTTAGCTAAATTTATAAAGGTTTTGGTAATTAGTAATAACATTATTTTATTTATTTTTTAGGATTCATGTTGAGTGGAAATGAAATCAGCCAAATCCTTTTTTCACTGGTGCTAACTTATTTCGGTGGCCAACGAAACCGTCCTGTATGGATTGCTTGGGGAGTTACATTTTCAGCAGTCTCATGCTTCGTTCTTGCAATGCCTCACTTCCTCTACGGGGCAGGGACATCTGCCTTAGCTTTGACGGAGGAGTACAAGGATATATTTGGTCTTAATGAAACGCAAATAGAAATCAGTAATAATCTATTTAACTTTTAAAGTTCTAAATAATATTAATTTATTAAAAGTAGGAGGTTGGTCAGAGTGGTGTTCAAGAAAGGTACACAAATAGCAGAAAAAAATATAAGTAACCCAATTTTGCCTCATCAGGACCAAATGAGAATATGATAAAATCATTGTAAAATATGATAAGATTATAAGAGTATGAATAGAAAGTTTTATAAAATATGATATATAAAGAAAAAATTATATATAATTACTATATACAAATATATAATAAAGGTAACCTTGAATAACAGTAAACTTGAAGAATATAAATATAAATTAATAGAATAATTAACAACTACAAGTGCAGTAATAAATAGTTTCTCCGCCATTTTGTGTACCCTTCTTAAACACCAACCAGACCATCTTCCTACAATTAATAGCATACAGTAAACTAATAATTTTCCAATAACTTATTGATAACTATGTAAATTATAATCACTAATTATAATTGATAAAATAAATCATGAATAATCATAATGAATTTTCAGAAGAAAAGAGTGAACTGTGTTCTAAAGAGATTTCTCCGCGAGACTGCACACCGAAGGATTACAGCGTTATCCCACCACTCCTTGTATTCATGTCTCAGTTTATACTTGGGATAGGAACCACACTTTATTTTTCACTTGGGCAAACATACATAGATGACAACTCCAAGAAAACCAATACA
The DNA here is from genome assembly GCF_000696795.3 of Halyomorpha halys. Lineage (NCBI taxonomy): Eukaryota > Metazoa > Arthropoda > Insecta > Hemiptera > Pentatomidae > Halyomorpha > Halyomorpha halys. The sequence continues at coordinate 27,356 of NW_027111434.1, forward strand.
CCAATGATATTAGGTAATAAAGCACTGAATATTGCATTTTTAAACTAAAAATAACAAAAAAATATTTCATGTATTAGTTCTTTAATGTGAAGGTTTAAAGTTAAAGGCTGTTAATGGTTATCACAATTTTATCAATGAATTCAAAATGTTTAACCTATCAAGCCATCTTCTGGTACAAAATCTACAAGGATTCACAATTATTCTACTACAATACATAACCAAAAAAAAAAAAAAGTTATTAACATTAGACATTATCAAAATTGTACATAATTTCATTTTTATGGCCATATACAAACATTCATTGAATAAATATGTTTTACAATTAACCAAAAGAGAGAGAAAAGCTTTATTCATCCATGCTGCCCAAATAAATCGGATTACTACATTACACAGTATACTAATCAATCCGTGAGCAGACGTATATAAATTACATATATTTACATGACATAATAAAAAAGAAAGAAAACAGTTTTTTTTTTTGTTTTTTTCCCACAGTTTCCTTTTACAATCAATTCCAGTCTATACAATAAATACAAATATTTCAATTCATTCCCTTTCTTGTCCTTTCCTTTTCACCATGTCACAATTTTTATTTCATTTGATCGACAAACTCACTCTCCTGAATTCACCTTCTCAGATCCCCTCCAGTGACCCCTTAAACAAATTCACTATTAGACGGCAATGTGAGATCAAACCAGAGAAATAATAGTCACAGCAGTAGATTAGTTCAGTTTACAGAAAAACAAACAAATACATTTTACCAAAACACTAACTACCAAAACTAACACTTAGATTTAAAGGAAAATATAATAAAAAGTTGGTTAAAAAAAATAAATAAAAATAATAATAATAATAAAATAATTTAATGAATAAATAAGTTAAAACACACAAATCGACAGGTCCACATACTAAAATAAATAAATAAAACAATAAATAATCTCAGTCCTAATTCCCATGCAGGTGATGATGTATGATTCTCAGGGAGTCCAAAATAATATTTTCCGCTAAGATCGGATAATTAAAATTTAATAAAAATAATACAATCGTAATAGTAGTACTTTTGGCACATCGGCACTTGGAGACCTATGAGTGTTTTTTCGTTTGGCTCCTTGGTTGGCTTTTTCATTAGACCTTGTAGATCTTTGGCAAGCACCAGGCTTCTCCATGCCTGTCTATCTTGGGCTACTGCTTTCCAGTTTGCTGTGTAGAGACATCCTGATGGATTGCTTTGTATTCTTATATATATCAGAGCTGGCTTTATCATAGTATTGTACACCCTTAATTTCAGATTTTTAGAGAGTTATTGGATTTCAGGAGTCTTGACAGAGAGACTCTGTTTGCGCTTGTTATACTCAGGTCTATCTCAGTTCGTTGATCATTTATTAATATTATTGTGGAGCCAAGGTATTTGAAACTGTCTACTTTCAGAAACAATTTGCCTTACATGCAGACCATGTCTTTAGGGTGGATTTTATGGCTCAAAATCATATGAGAATATACCCATGAGTAAACAGTGTCAAATCTGAAATTGATATATATTTTCTTTCTTCTTGATTTTTTTGTGCTTGCTATAAATTTATAATACTCCAGTTTTATTTTCCACAGTTTTGATTATTTTCTCTCCCGACACCTTTCCCATTTTTCTAAAAAGGTTTTCTTTGACTGGTGCACCCAGTTCTCTAACGTCACATGTTTTATTACATTTATTCCAATTCCTTCTCCGTTCCAAATTCTTCAAACCAAATGGGCTCCTTGTTCCACTTTTGAAGTTATTAATTCAACTAATAGAGAGTAAAACTTCAAATAGAATAGATTTTGGTTGGCTCTTCAAACCTTGTAGATCTTTGTCTGCCCGATCCAGTCTTCTCCACACCTGCCTATCTTTGGCCACTGCTTTACAGTTTGCTGCAAGTAGCTCTTTTGCATCTTTGTTGATTCTGCCTATCCATCTGTTTTTTGGCCTCCCACATGGTGTCTTGCCAACTATACTGACATTCATTGTTGTGTAGAGGCATCCTGATGGATTGTTGGGCATATGTCCTGCCCTTCTTAACTTCCTTGCCTTCATATCATGAGATATTACAGTCTCTGCAAGCAGTTCACTATTATGTCTTTTCCTCCATGTGTTAAGGCTCTGATCTTAGATCGCTCCTGTAATAGTACAGAGGACTATCCGTTAAAATCTCTTGATTCTGTTTTCTAGGGTGCCTGTTAGAGCCCAGATCTCGCAACCATACATCAGTGCTGGATTTATCATGGCACTCTTAGTTTTAGATTTTTAATACAATATTATGTTAGTATAATTTCTTATACATTTATATGCCTAAGGATAAGGTAAGTATAAGTTATGTAATCATGGGTATTAATAAAAAACCTTAAATAGTTAAAGTAGGATTAACTAAGAATGTATCACTTTAAATTTTATACTGTTATTTATTAAAAGTATTACAATGTGACAGGGATGTTGCAGGCACAACGATGGCATTGAGAACAATTGGACCATCAATCGGCTTTGTCATCGGATACCTTTGCCTAAGTTTGTACATAGATCCAACATTGACTCCAATTATTGGGAAAAAAGACCCACGATGGCTGGGAGCATGGTGGTTAGGTAAAATATTAATTTTTTATTTTTATTTTATAAAAATAATAAACTAGCAGAATAAAATAACAATTAATAAAGAGGTAGAACAAAACCAAATTCAAATGAATAAAGGCTTCTGAAGTAAGACAAGCTAAAGGTGCTATGTACTATTCAAAACAGGAACAAGGAGTTTCATATCGTAAGTCTATATCTACACTTTTGGAAAATTATTTTAGGAATATTTCATATAGATAAGTGTAATTTTTATTGAAAATATTGATTTGCATCAGGTATTTGACATTGTGAAATTGAAGTTTTGAAATAAGTTTAATAAGTCAAAACAAAATAAAATAAAAAATATTACTTTTTATAAGTGGATATACTGACTCTTAACAAAAAAACTCCTCAACTATCCATTGATATTGAATCCCACATATACATCTTGTTCGGGATCGAGATATCATGGAATAAGAAAAACCTCCTATCTTAATTTAACTCATATATTATAATTTGTGTACAAGATTTAATATATATTGGTGATATACATGTTAATTAATATTATTATTAATTAATAAAAGTTAAATTTATAAAGCCAATTTAAGATTTTAATAATAGAAATGAAGTCAGTTATTTTGTTTTGTCTTACCAAACTTAGTTTTCTCATTATTTATTTACTTTTTACGAACGGTTAAGTAAAGTTTAAGTTGTGTTGATAAGAAAAATATCTTTTGCTGTACTTTTATTTACAAAATAAAAAATATTATTTATTTTTATAGTAATACTTTACTGGGCTGCCATGCTGCGTAGGGATAAAAAATATGTTTTTTATGAACACAAATGACAATTTTTAAGGGGCTAAACTAACAGGGTTTAAAAATTATTGAACTTGTATTGTATTAAAAATAAATACGATGGCTTACAATCATATATAAACCAATAGAGATTAAATTACAAAATGTAACAGACTGTTGGTATTATAATTAAAAATTATATATTATTATTTTTAGCAAAATACAGAGCAAAATCAAAAACATCTTGATCCTGAGTCTATTTATGTTTATGTATCAAAAAAATATTATTCTTATATTTTAATTCATGTTATTACTATGAAAATTTCTTTATTTCAATTATTTGCCTTTTTTCATTTCTTGTAAATAAAGTACTTATGTGTACATTCATCACTATTACCTACTCTTCTGTAATATGGTTTAATAATAAAAAAAAATTAACCATTGGTTTATCTTTTATAATAAAACTTTAATTAAACAAATATGTTTCTATAGGACTTTATTTGCAAAAGATTTCTCTTTAAACCATATTAAACTGTGAGATTAATAAGTTCAGAATACATATGTATATATTTCTGTAAGTAAATATGTTTTTGTTTTATATTAACATTTCAATTTTTAGGATGGATCGTACTGGGTTGTGTAATGTTAATTCTCGCAGTATTACTAGCAATGTTTCCCAAAAAATTAAGACCTACCACAAATAAGACGGACAAAATATACCCAATGGCAGATCAGACGTCAGAGCACCGACAAAGTGATGTCAATTCAAATGGTAAAGGATTATTGATAAAAGATGATAAAATGCCAAAGTTGAAAGGTATAAATTAATATAAAAATAATATAATTTATGTTTAAAAATTAATATAAACATTGAAAGTACTAAAATTTGGTGTTTTAAGATTTTCCAACAGCACTGATGAGGCTTTTAAAGAACAAGCTTCTTGTGATAAACATATTCTCAGGAGTTTTTTATATCCTTGGTGCCTCGGGGTATATAACATACATGACGAAATATATGGAGATACAATTTCAAAGAACTTCTGCTTCTGCAAATATAGTATTAGGTAAAAATTATAAATTAGCAATTTATTAAAAACCTAAAATAAATAAACAGGGTTTGACTGTGAAACTCATATTCTCCCCTTCAGAAAATTTTATATCTATATGTATAATTTAAAAAAAAAAATCAAGGTTTATAAATATATATTTTTTTATTTTAAAATGTAGATTAGTCTCAAAACACATTATATTTTCAAGAAAAAACACTAGTTCAAAAACTTTAAACTAGGTTAATTAAAATAGTATTCTCAAGGATAGCCCTCAAGGTAGTATCCTGGGTCCCATTCTCCATTGGTTTATACAGCTGATATTCCAACCCACCCTAATACAGTCCTAACAACATATGCTGATGACACATGTGTACTGTCTGTGAACAATGACCCTACTACTGCATCATAGACTCAGCAGTCACACATAACATCCATTGAAGAATGGTGTAATGACTAGAGAATCAAAATAAATTCAAACAAATCCCATCAGGTTACCTTTACTATCCGTTGTAAACCTCTACTCTCCTTTATTACTGTATCTTTTTTTAATTCACTCACTAAAGCCTGTTAACAGATTCACTACTTAGGACTCCATCTTGACTTGAGACTTACTTAGAATTCTTATACTAGACTGGAACGACAAGAAACTGCTCGTAGATTCCGATTACTAAAATACCTACTTGAGAAACACTCTAAACTTCCCATTTATTACAAAAAAAACTCCACGAGGATAATCAGACCTATTTGGACATACGGAATTAAGCTTTGGGGCTCCATCAAACCATCAAAATCCTCCTGTATCCAATCCTAACAATCCAGAATTATCTGTAAAATCCTCGATGCTCCTTATTACATCACAAATAAAATAATCCAAAAAGACCTCAACATCCCATTCGTTGTAGATTTGGCCCAAAATAGATATATCTCCTTTTTTTCCAAAATTCCTTACCCACCCAAACCCAATAGTTCTTAATCTCTCATCCTTAACAATTCCTGAAAAGAAGATGGCCACAGGACCTTTTAATTTAAAGTAATGATTGAACTATCACATTTGAGTGGTTCCTTCCCAAGGGTATCATGTGTTCTGAAACATTTATCAGATTTACTTATTGTATTTGTTTTTATATAGTTTTAAGTTAAATTTCAATAAATAAAAAAAATTGAACAACAGTTAAAAACTATATTGATAAATTGTTACAAACCTACTGATGATCAGGTTTTCATGTTAACTATAAAATTTGATGAAGTAGAAAGTATGAATTTTGTAGTTTGACCCTTCATACGTAAGAAAGTATTTTTAAAAAATATATTTCTGAAGATAACCTGATGATCATTTTCATTAATTGGATGTGAAATTTACACTGTATGTTTTTAGTTTTATTTAAGTACATACCACTGCATAAGAATTTTCAAATATTTGGTGTAAGAATGGATAATTTGACAAATAGGAGTTGTTATTGATAGAGAGGTCTTTATAAGATAAATAGATAAACATATAAAAATTATATAACATTGTTAAGTAACATTGTCTCGAAATATTGTATATACTATTATATTTGATAATTTATTTTTTTATTAACTGCAAAATATAACAATCCATTATATGAGTTAAAATTTTAATGTTTTATAAATATCTTGTTTAAAATTATTTTATACATTAGGATATAAAATAATTATATATTATTGCAGTTTTGAAGATTTAAGATTTAAGCAAGAAACATACAATGTAATAAAAAATTGAAGAATTAAAAACGGGTTTAATCATTTCTTAAAAGAATATAGTTGATACGGCATTATAACCCTTTGCAAAATATTTACTAGAAATTTATCTTTGGAATCTAGTTCTAATGTTATTA
>NW_027111434.1:34160-40631 GCF_000696795.3 Halyomorpha halys
AGTCTATAACCTATTATTATCACAATTTAACTTATCATAATTTTATTCAGTTTAAAGTGTCTATTACAATCTATGAATTGTTTATTATCAACAATACTATGAAAATGATATGTTTAACGTTTTATTTGTTGTTTTATTTTACACTTTTACATATAATAAAATTAATCTTGTATGAGTATAGACTATATTATTATTATTACAGACTAGCCCAAATGTTTTAGGTCCTGTTATTTTGCTATCAATGGTTTTTGGATTCCTTATTTCGGGTTTTGTGATCTCAAGATACAAGCCAAAACCAACTTATCTCTTAGGATGGAACGTCATAGTTGGTATATGCTTTGTTATAGGAGAATTTACTTACATTTTCATAAGTTGCGAAGCTCCAAACTTAGTTGGCTATGATATGGTAACCAAAAAGTATGCAATTTTTCTTTACTTAATACTCACAATATTACTATATACTTATTATAATTTAATTATTGTTTGAATACTCTTTATTTATCAAACTCATTACCAGTTTCATTTCTATTATCATTGCAATTGAAAAGAATTTTATGTTCAAATAAAATCCAAAATAATTAACCTTAAAAATATAAACTATTAGTTAAGATAAATTACAAACAAATCAATTCTTTTTAAATGATAATTTTGTTTCCAGCTTGCAAACAATCAATGACTGTAATGTTCATTGCGGATGTGATAATCTTAAATATTCTCCAGTCTGTCTAGAAGAAGCTAAGTTGACATTCTATTCTCCATGTCATGCAGGCTGTCGCACTGTACACGTTGAAGACAAAATTTCTGTAAGATTTATAAATTTGATTATTTTAATTATTATTAATTGGCTAGTGATACATCTTTAATGTCACTTTAAAAAAAAAAAATTAAAAGCTACCTATATACAAGATGTTTCAGGGTTGTGTCCTAACTGAAAATATGAATTAAGAATCCCAAAACAAGAAAAAAAATTTCCTTATGAAGTTATTTTTGTTAAAGCTTTGTTTAGGAGATATTCACATCTAAATATTATTATTGTTATGAATTTTTAAGATTATAATAAATTAATTAATCTATGTTCCAACTTCTTTATTAATGAAATATAAACATTTATTTTATATAATTTATTCAAATTCTTGAGACTGGTATTTATCTATTAAATAAATCAAATGGTATCCTTGTTTAGTCTCAACACTCTTTATTATATCAACAGTCCAACGTTTCAGCCAATTCGGCCGTTCTCAAGGACAACCTTAAATATAAACTCACACCTCACATCAAAATTAAAAAAATGTTTATAGGCTATTTTGCCCAGATCAAATTCAACCAAAAATCACCCTATTTTTTTAAACTTTCATTAATTTGTAAAACTTTAATTTTAGATTAAAACTACACTATCCACTATTAGATAAACAAACTATGTTTGTTATATGTTTTAAATTTTGATGCGACGTGTGAATTTATATTTAAGGTTGTCCTTGAGGATGGCCGAATTGGCTGAAACATTGGACTATTGATATAATAAAGAATGTTGAGACTTAATAATTACCGTTCTATTTATTTAATAGATAAACATTTATGTTAAGGAATGTAAACAGTGACTACCTTGAGCTCGGCATCTTTCTTCACTACAGCAGTAGCTGCCAAAAGCCACAGGATATGTATTACTGTTTTGTGAATTTAAACAATCGTTCTTCAAAAAGAATGAGGTCATTGACCGGGCTTGCATAGACTTTTTGTTTAGTGTTACTCCAAACAAAAAATACAGTGGTGTCAGATTTGGACAGTGTGACAATAACACATTGCCAGGACTGTTTGGCTACAGCTGCTGTGGAAGAAAGATGACGAGCCTGTCTTAATGCTCAAGGTAATCGCTTTGAACAATGTTTAATATAAATGTTAATATTTACATTTCATTCATGAAATAGTTAGAACACACAGTAATTTATTTATTATAACCTAAATAATTCATAACACTGAAGATCTTGAGACATGAATATCTCCTAAACAAAGCGTCAACAAACATACCTTCATTGGGAATTTTTTCTTGTTTTTTTTATGTACTTATTTATAAAATAAGCCTGTGTGCATTTTTAAACACATAAATAACAAAACTTAAAAAAAAAAAGTTGTATGGTTAAAAAAAAAGTCAATAATTTGAAACAACAAAAGTGTTTATTTTTAAAGAAACATAACAATAATATCAAGCTTGTAAAAAACTGATGTAGTATTAATCCCTCACATGTTAACCAACTGAGCTCTTTCCAGTGTAGCTCATACATAGTTGCTAAGAGCTCTCCAATTAGAGCCTTTTCAAACTGAGTAATTGTTCTGGAGAGTAGGTTCACTCCCTAAACTATTTTATTCTAATGTCACTATACTGGTGACAGTTTTTTCTTGTTTTGAAGATCCTTAACTAATATTATCACTTAGGATTAGCTAAGAGTGCTACTTACTATTCAAAACAACAGAAATGTGGAGTTTAATATCAAAAGTCTATGTGTCCACTTTTGGAAAATTATTTTAAGAGCATCTCTTGTAGATAAGTGTAATTTTTATTAAAAATATTAACTTGCATCAGCTATTTGACAATATAAAATTGAAGTTTTGAAATAAACTTAATAAGTCGAAACAAAATAAAGAAAAGGATACTTTTTTATAAGTGGATATACTAAATCTTGATAGAAAACTCCTCAAATATCCATTGGAAATATTTAATTCCACTTATCCATCCTATTTGGGACCGAGACATCGTGGGTTAAGAAAAATCTGCAATATTAATTTAACTCATATATTATAACCTGTGTACAAAATTTAATATATAAATGATATGAATTTTAATATATCAAGAAGTTAAATTTATTAGGTCAATTTAAGATTTTAATAATATAAATGAAGTCAGTTATTTTGTTTTGTTTCACTGAGCTTAGTTTACCTAAGCAATTCATTTATTTATTTATTTTTTACCAATGATTAAGTGGGGTTCATTATGTAACCTGCTTAAGCTGAGTTGATAAGAAAAATCATTATTAATAAGAAAGGGAATCGAAATGTATTATTTGCTGTTCTTTTATTTAAAAGATAAAAAATATTATTTATTTTCCCTATACTTATGACAGTTTTTTTTTGTATTGAGAACGTTAACCCATATTATCACTTAGGACTCTGAAACTCCCTGAATAATTAGCAAAAAAATCACAACTGAATGGTTTAATCTAAACGAAAACAAAGGAGACATCGGAATGAACTAAGCATAACAACTTATTTGTAGACATATGGAAATTGTAGCTGTACTCCATTTTACAATCCAGTGACGATTCCAGCACTATATAATGAGAGCAAATATGAATATGAAACTAGCGGAGGCAGTGTGATGAAAGGAGGGACCTGCGAAACATCTTGCGGATATAATTATGTGATTTTCGTAATCATATCTTGTATAATGCAATGGCTCGGGAGCAGTGGAAAAATAGGAAATATTCTAGTCAATTACAGGTATACAAAATGAATAATAAAATAACAATAGTTTTTTTTTTTAAGTGAAATTATAAAAATTTAATTTATGTTAATACATAACCAAGGTCTATGAAAAGTAACTTCCGAAAATTGTATTGGATAATTTTGTCTCTTGATGTTTTATAGTGAGCTTAAATAAAAAATAATCAAATAGACAAGATAATAAACATAATGAATAAAAGAAATTACAGAATAATAACTAACAATTATAAATTTATAATTCAATTACAAAACAACTGCATACATAGATTACATGAATAGTAAGTTATTTACTTATCATTCCATAATTTCTCTTTATAATTATGAGAGATAGTTGACCGTGGATGACTTATACGAGGAGAAGATGGTTGGAAGTACGATCAAAATAAAACACAAATAAGTTGATGTAACTTATTTAATCGTGCCAACATTTCAGCTAGAGTTTCTAGCCTTCATCAGAGCTAAGAACAGAACAAGATAACAACCAACAAATATAGAAAAGAAAAAAGAAAATATAAACAGAATTACTAAATTGAATAATTTTACAAAATGGAATTAATAAAATAAAGTGATGAGAGAAGTGGAAAATAAAATGTATACACAGGTAATTAAATAAGTAGGTAAAATAACATAATTAAGGAAATAAAAGAAAAATGAAGTTATATAATGCAAAGAAATATGAATATATTAGTTATTAACATATTAATTAATATGTTAACGACATTTAATATGTTCACCATATATTATTATTGTTTTCAAAATTTTTATTTTTTTTTTTCGATTCATTTCCTTGGTTAAAATTTGCTTATATTTTGCTGTAAAATTATAAACTTTATGTCATTCTTTTTATATTTTATTTTTTATTTTCTATATTCATTGGTTGTTATCTTGTTCTGTTCTTAAACCTGATGAAGGCTAGAAACTCTAGCTGAAATGTTGGCACGATTAAATAAGTTACATAAACTTATTTATGTTTTATTTTGACCACACCCCCAACCATCTTCTCCTCATATATATTATCCATTATCAACTATATTCATTACTTTTTATTTCATTTCATTTATAAGTAAGAAGGAATCAGAAGACAGAAGACAGAAAATATCACAAATAAGTTGAAAAAAACTTATTTGATAGTGCCGTTTCGGCCAGAATTTCCAGCCTTCATCAGAGCCACATATAAGAGATCTGAAATCTAAATAGCCTAAAAATCTCCTATAAGGATGAAGGCTGGAAATTCTGACCAAAATGTTGGCACAATTTAAACTTATTTTTCATATTTCAATAAATTTGTTTTATTTATTGACTGCACCATCTTCATAAAAAGTAATTTTATTCTGGGATATCTAATCATATCATAAGTGGGATATCTACTTAATCATTAAGCACAACATGATCAACATAATAAAAATATCAATATATAAAATAAAAACTAAAGTGCTGAAGTTTTGGGCTTAATTTTTATAAATGATCAAAACATAAAATAACTGACAATTCGATATTGAAATAAATTAAAATATTTTAAAGCATATATATAACATAAATTTTGTTACCGATTTGGGGATGTTTGTCATATGCAGCAATGAGTTGTGTGAACACCCGTATTGCCTAATAGGCAGGATAGGGTGATAAATAAATAAAAAAAATAAAAGATACACCCCAAGTAAGTATTTCTAACAGAAAAGACAGCGAAGTCAATTTAATTCAGTATACCAACTGGAGACATGAAATTTCTCAGAATTTGATTCTAATAAAACAATTACTTTCTTAAGTCTCATATCTTACCTACCTAATAATGCACCTTAAATGAGGCAAACGTAGTCAAAGTGGAGAAAATGAGGGAGGTAACTAGAAGATGGCTGGTTTTGGGAGGTATAGAATCACGGAGTCTTAGGAACTGATTAAGGATAGCAATGAATTTTCAGGTGATTTGGGAAAAATGATCATTCCAAATTTAAATCATTAACTTTTTTCCATACAAATATCCATATTGTCATCATAAGAAACTATTACATGAGTAAATAAGAAGTTTTAATTAATTTTTCATATAGATATCAGTAAAGTAAAAAAATATACAAGAAATAAAAACAAGTTTAGTGTAAAATTCAACTCGGAAACCTTTATTAATAATTGACACTCTGACCAAATTCAGATGTTTTGGTACCGTTGGAAAAGACAAGTTTTCTTTTTTTTTCTTATGATATTAATAAAGCAATATACATTTCCTAGCTTTGAAGATAATAATAAGCTGCTCAAATATTTTTAAACAATCATTAATAAATTATACCTCAAATCCAAATTAAACCAGTAGTTTTTTTTGTGACATTTGGTATATTTTAATGTCCTTTTGGTACCATACAAATTTGAAGTTAATCAGTTTAGTATCTTGGGAACTACAAAAGATTTGCATGATTTCTTTAGCTACATAACTGGCTTTGTTAGATATCATGGATTAGCCAAAAATCTGAACTGGCTAAGAAAATTGGGTTCATTTTCTGTTTCAACAAACTAAAAAACAAAGATTAGTCAAAATTATTATAAATCAAATTATTGGTTGTAGATCTGTGTAATTTGATGAAGCACTAAAATGGATAGGATTTATTACACAACCAAAGACGAATTATGGCCTCATAAATATTTATTTTTCCAATTATTTACACCTTCTTTATTTATACATTACCTTGAACAACCACAGAAATCAATTCTTATAAAATCCAGACCACATCATATTGTATAATTTGGGAAAAAATTGTTACCTTTTCACATACTTTTTCAACAATTTTTTTTTTTTACTTATTTATCTAATCAAGTATTTCTTTTAACCAACTTTTTATTAAATTTATCTTTAAATCTATGTATTAGTTTTGTTTTGTTAAAATGTATTTATGTGTTTCTTTCACTGTAAACTGATCTACTGCTGTGACTAGTATTTCTCTGGTTTGATCTCATATCGCTGTCTAATAGTGAATTTGTTTAGCTGGT
>NW_027111434.1:40824-61005 GCF_000696795.3 Halyomorpha halys
ATAAACAGTATTTAATACTATAAATAAAGCATAAAATATTTTATGCTAAATACATGGTATTTACAAACTATGTATACCATATTTACATGCTATTTATATATTAGGCTAAAATCACAAATAACTATAATTATTTTTAATATTATTAATACCCTGACAGTGAAAAATATATTTATAAACAATTAATGTATAAAAACTTAGTGTTTAATGTGGTTAACATGTGCAATATATAGTTTTCTTTTCGATCAGATTTGTAGAGTCAATGTAACTATCAATGTGCGACTGAACAAAGATCATAATTTAGAATCATGATTTTTACATTCAGGGTCCACATCTTCTTCCTTTTCTTTTTCAGATTGGGAATTGTTACCTAAAAAAAAAAAAATCAAAAATCTCAACAATGCAGGTCATCAAAAACTCAAAAATTTATGTTTTAAATAACCCTAATTCTAATTGATTCTAAAACATTTTTTTAGAAAAATTCATGAATGCTAGATTCTTTGAGGCCTTTTGTTCTCATATAAAAGTATACATTTTATTTATTTTTTTTTAAAAGAAAATCTACATGTTTGAATTCCAAAATATAATATGAATAAATAGTATAAGAAATAAAATAAAATGTGAGTCATAAATAGCTTAACTATGTTTTGAGGTCTCTTCTTTGTATGAAGGTAAAGAGACTATAATACACAGATGGTTTATAGATCTCTATACCTGTTCATACAGAGTAGCATCTCAAAAAATGGTTATTTTGATAGATGCATATAATATTAGCAATAAGAGTAAGGTAGTAAAACATATGTCATAAAATGTAAGTAAAAAAATATTCCAAGCTATTACAGTTTCAAATTGTATAGATCTTTGTAAGATTACATTGTAAGATTACCTCATTGTAAGATTACATGCATATCTCAAAATAACCATTTTTCATTATTGTTACTGCGGGTAGGGGTTCAAAAAGGAACCTTTACTAGCCCAACCGTATAAGGTAATGAACAGAATTATTTAGTCGAATTTTGTTATTGCTGTATTTGAAATAAAAGACATAAAAAACTGTAAGACAAAATATTGAACCATATAAACTAGAAAAAATAAATAAAATGAACTTCTAAAAATACAAATAAAAATTATTTTCAAAAATTAAAAAACAAAAAATATTGTTTATTGTCAGTGCGAATTTATGAATAAAATAGTCTATATGTCACCCTGGGTGATGGGGCCCCTGTTGGAGAAATGTTCTCTTGGAGGAGAAGAGCCGCCCACCGTAGCTTGCAGCAAGTAACAGGGTTGGCTAGGCTGTCTAGCAACTACTGACTAGGTAGAGAGACAAGGGCCGCTAACCCGGCATAGGTATACAATTCTGGTATTATTAATACCTCTGTAGCAAATATTAACTAATACCAAGGGTTGCAACAGATAAATTTATTTATATTTATAAAATGGAAACAATTGTTAAACATATGTTGGCCACAATTATGTTATGCTGTTGAACTGGTCAGTGAGATGTCCATCAGTACTTTTGTTTATATAATTATTATTTACAAAACTAATTGGGAAAAAACTTCTTATTTTAATAAGTTAATAATTTGTTTTTTCATTCTAGAGCTGTTGCACCTGAAGATAAATCTTTTGCCCAAGGGCTTGCTCTTCTACTCATCAGTCTTATGGCATTTATTCCAGGACCGATATTATTCGGATATATTATTGGTACGATTTATAAACAATTATCAGACACATAGCTGCTTTAATAGACAGATTAATAACTTTACTTCTTACAGATTCATCATGTCTTATTTGGGAAGAAAACTGTGGTGTGAAGGGTAGCTGTACGTTTTATGATAGAGATTCGTTTCGACACTATATGAATGGGACAGCAGCTTGTAAGCATGAGGATTATTTTATTTTAATGGAATTATTTTTAAAAAAAATCTTGTGTGGTGTAAGCATCACACAACTTTTACTCACCACAGTACTATGTTCAGAGATGGGCCAAAATTAGCTACAGTTGAAACTAATAGCTAATATTGCCATGGATACGGCCCTCATTCATGAATGAACCATTAATAAATAAACATCATATCCATGACAATTTTAGCATGGATAAACATCATTTGACATTAGTTTCAACTATAGCTAAAGTTTGTCCAACTCTGCTTACGTCTCACATGTCTTATGTAGATTGGTGGGCTCATATTGAAGTTATTGCGATTTTAGTGGTTTAAAAAAAAAAAGACCAAGGAAGGCGAAAATCATTAACAAAAATTATTATTTATCTATTGCTATAAAACTTCATAGTTTAGGGTTTATAAAGGTGGGAATAATGAACGTAAATTTTATTCCCGCCAAGTTTAACAAAAAATAAATGACATGCAGTTGGAATAAATAAGCTTTTTCCATTTGAATCAGATGTTTCTATTTTTCCTTTTATTTTGTTTAGTTATTAATAAAATTCTTATATATTTTTAATTTATTTATTGTTTATTATTGCTAACAATGAGAACTGTTTTTTGATTTTTTTTTTTTACAAATAAACAAAATTTAAGGTACTTTAGTAGAAGTACCTTTTTTTTTTTAAACTTCGGCATCTAATTTCTGTTAGAATATTTTTCTGAGGATGAAACCTATCTGGTATTAAAGATAACTTAATTCTATATTGATTCACAGAATCAAAATTGGAGCCATTTTGAGATAAAACGAGAATGTATAAAAATCGATTCTATAAAGTGACACTTCCGGTCAAGTTTTCATTGAGAAAAAATCCTGCAACTTCCCGACTACACACACAATAGTCATTCATCGATGTTTCAGGGCTCTTCTTCCGTCTTCAATATGATCCATCTTAATAGTATATACATATTAAAAACATAATCGTAAATTTTTGTTGTATAATCTATACAACTACTATTATATATATGATACAACTACTATAACTACAACACTATTAGTAGTGTACATTACAAAACTAATAATTTATGACAAATTATTTATATCGATATTTAGGACTATGTAACAACTATTAAGACAGATTATCATGAAGATGGCGGAAGAAGACCGAAACATTGATGAAGGAACATTATGTGGATAGCGGGGAAGTTGTAGGAAGGATTTTCCACAATAAAAAACTTACATGTACTAACTTATTTTTATGTAAATAAATTATACAAGCTAGAAAAAAAAATCAAAAATAAATTAGTACTGTACACCAAAATCTAAGACAAATAAATACCACTATTGGTCTCTAAACCCACCTGTCATGCTTTGGGTTATGTAATAAATTATTTGATTTTATTAATTTTTTTTTTTTAAGGTTTAACAATCATTGGTGTTGTTTTGGATGTGATCGTATGCTATCTCGGAAAAAACCTGTCCCTTTATGAAGAAGAAAATGAATACGAAGATCGAAACAGTATTTGTATAAAAACAACAAGTGTATGCGCGGATGAAAAAATAAGATAGATATCATCTAATGATTAAACAAAGCACACATGTACCTGTTAATAGAAAAAAAATTGTAAATAACTTAATTTCTAAATGATAATTTTAATTATCCTTACTGTTAAGAGATAAGAATAATAATGATGAGACTGAATTATGTATATCATAATCATCTTAGGAAAATAAACAATTAAATTAGTCAATATGAAAAAGTGAATTTAAGGATTTTAAAAAAGGAAAAAGCAGTTGTCATTCGAGTTTAACTCAGATTTATAATAATTAGACAATAAATTATTTTTAAATTTAAAACAAAATTACAAATATATATTTTATGAAAATTGTAATTGTTTAATCCTAATATTTCCCAAATATTTATTATAAGTTACTTTTTAACTTTAATCAGTTGGACAATAAAAAAAAAAAGAAAAGAAAATGACGTAAAAATAATTAAGAACGATGTAATGATTAATATACATATTTACAATTATGTTGATTTACAATTTTATGGGGTCTGAATGGATAAGAAATGATTGAACAGGGGGGATTTAAAGGTAGGGAAGGATGGAATTCCAAAGGGATGGGAATCAGATAATGAAGCCCTATCAAAAGCAGCGGTTCGGAGGGCCTTTGTGTATAAATCTGAAGACCGGGAACAGATATAGCGGGAACGAACAGAGGATTTGAATTGAAGGTGCTCGGAGATGTATAAAGGAAGGCGTGGTTAGATGACTAGGAAGATGAAGGATGCCAGAAAATACTTAAGATGGTAGGAAGGATAAAGCCACTTCAACTCTGTATAAAAATGGGAAATAGTGGTGCCCCTTGGGATCCCGAAGAGGAATCACACACAGCAATTTACCAAATGTTTTAATTTCACCTCAAGATCCCCGGAGACACCCCATATACTGTACAGCAACAGTCAAAGTGGGGAAAGATTAGAGAAGTGACAAGGAGCCTACGGGTTTCCAATGAAAATAGGTGGCGGAGGTAATTTAGACGTTTTAAAGAGGAAAAGGTACGGCAGGAGATATTAGATACATGGTTTTTTCAGGAAAGCGTTTGATCAAAGGTTATTCCAAGGTTTTTGATGGTGGGGTAAAATGTAATGCGACTATCTTGTAGGAACAGAGTTGGAATAGTAGGAACAGTTTTAAGGAGGTGATTGGAGCCTATTAAGATTGCCTTCATCATCTCCTCATTCAGCCAACTTGTTAGTTCTCGCTCATTCACAAATCCCATCAAAATCTTCTTGAAGTTTTTCAGTGGCTGATAATAGGTCAGAAGGTGGGAAGGACAGCTATATTTGGAAATCATCTGCATAGATGTGGTATTGGGAGTGATGGATCTGGAGGGGAAGGTCATTAATGTAAATAGCAAACAGAGTAAAAGATAGAGGAGAACCTTGAGGAACATCACAGGAGATGGGGAGGATCTTAGATGGAGGTTGACCTGGAAAGACTACATACTGGGACCGATCTGAGAGAAAGGGTTTGAACCAACACAGGGCACTGTTAGATAGAGGAAGATTATGCAGTTTAGTAAAGAGGATGTTATGATCAACAGTGTCAAACACTTTGGAAAAATCTAGAAGGATCAGGATAGTGAGGTTTTGGTATCAATGGAATTTTGGAGATCATGGATTATTTTAAGAAGAGCAGAGCGGATTGCGTTGATTAGCTAGATTGAAAGCCAGATTGGAAAGGGTAGATAAGGGAACATTCCTCTAGGAAGTTGGAGAGTTGATCTTGGACAAGGAATTAAGCGGTTTTGAAAGGTTGGATAGGAGAGAAATAGGATAGAAGTCGTGTAGTGAGGTAGGGTTGGAAATTTTCTTCAAAGGTCGGACTGGAGCAGTTTTCCAAGAAGATAGTTTTGCAGTGAAAAGTTGTAGATGTGATAAAGAACAGGAATAACGACAGGAAGGCTGGATTTTATTACTTTTACTGGAATATTATCAGGGCCATAATCATTATGCGTGGGATTTTAGGACAGTGGAAAGTAATTCATCATAGGATAGATGTGAGAAAAAGAAGTCTTCAGGATTGAAATTGTGATTTTGAATATCGATGAATATATTGATTTATGAAGCAAGTCGAAAAAGTCAAGGGTACTAATTTTTTTTTTTTTTAATTACAGGATACTGTAGACATATGTGTTACTTATTTTCCTACATTATCACATTCTTCTTTATGCTAGTTCTAGGTCTTTGTACTAGCTTTCTGATGCTCTACTCATAAAACTATCCCACCATCTCATTCGTCCCCTTCAAGACCTTTTGTTTTAACCTCCTCAAGGGAGTAAGGATGGTTCAACACTGTTGGCTGTGTGCTAGCGGGTATTGTTGCACAACAAAAACACTCCCTTTATCAATATTCCTCTGTATTTGTTTTAAATTTCTCTCTTCAGCTTTTACACAGTTTCACAGTATCTTTCTTCAGAAATTGTCTCTCCCTAATGCAAAAAATTGATCAAAATGATCCTGAGAAAGAACCTTATAACAGCAGGATTTCTTATTGACATTTTTTACAGAATGGAAAAGTGACTAAGAGTCAAGTTTTAGTGCTGATGTGGGTCTCCAGTTCTTGTTGTGTTCAGCAGAACCCCCACTACTCCTTGGTTTAGTTAAAAAAAAAGTTCATGCAGCATGGTAGCGCAACAGTGCTCTTACTCAGTGGATATATCTTATACATACATTTTGATTACTTACTAGCATGCAAACGTAAGTAGTAGATAAATATATGAATAAAAAAAAAAAGGTATAAATATAACTAAACACATCTATGATACCTCATATCTTACTTAAGAATATTATACCATTTGTTATGGCAGGTAGTGGTTCAAATGGAACCTTTACTAGCCCGACCATAAATGGTAATTAAAATGAAAGAAATGAAGAGTCAAATTTTGTAATAATATATTTTACTTACAACTATAACAGATAAATTTATTCATAGTACGTAATTAATTATTAAAAATATGTTAGCCACAACACCATTTAAGAAAAATAAAAATTAATGCTTCATTGGAGGAACTTATTGAAATCAGAAAAAATTATATAGGTTCCTACAAACTGATAGTTGATACTTCAAATATGGTTGCTTGGATGACAGTGATATTATTAATTATTATTTTTCAAAGTATTAAGATTGTACTGTACTGTTGATTTTTTTGGACTTGCAAGGTATCACAATTTAAGCAATTATATGCATTCTTATTAAGATTATGACTTTCATAATTGGACAGACATATTATAAATATTCCAAATTTCCTTTACCTATGTCAGGAAACGAAACATATAAGAGATCCTGAGTCCGTAATAGACCATTCTTAAGCTGAGAATAGGGAGTCGACAGATTTTTCATGAATATTTCTTGGACATGCATGTCCATACCATGGTAAAAACCAGATACATTATTTAATTCGACTGTCTTCACATTGCAGTATTCACCTATAAATAAAAACCACTTAATAAGTTAGGATTCAATATAAAAATATATACTTAAAAACTAATTTTTAGCTTGAATAATAAAAAAGCAAATAATAAGGGAACTGAATATTTACAACATAAGTTCAGTAAAAACCCATATTAAGAGGGCATAATAAAAAAATAGTTGATCAGAACTCAGCAGACCTCTGAAAATAATAATATTGGAAAGATGGCACACAATATGGGATAAAAGCTCTTCGAGTAAATTAAAATAACTCAAAAGAGTAGTAAAACCATGGTCGACATCCTACTGCAGTGGCTGCAGAAAGGAAACAACATTATTCTGCAGCATAAAAACATGTTAATGGCAAATATTTTTGTATAAATTATAGATGATTAAATAGAGAACATTCTACAAAGCTGATCTCCTATTTAATTCAAAGCCATGATCTAAAAAGTTTTATATATTCTTCATATAAGAGGTTAAATGCAACTGGACTATTTCAGTTGAATAAATAGAAATAATAAACAAAAATTTAAAATAAAGACTAAATTCTGGACTGCCTTCAAAGGTTCACATTCATTCTTTATGAAACAATAAGCCAATTTATAAATTATGAGGTTAAAATTTCATCATCGGAAATATGAACAGGAAACTGTTTTTTTTTTTCACCGGTGACAGACGCGGTTTCATATATGATAAAAGCAGGAAGACATCTAAACTTATTTTATAGCAGAGTGATCCATGTGACTTGAGTTGCGCTTGAGTGGAATCAAATTGCAGAAAAAGTTCGATCCCTATTTCCAGAAGTCAATAAATTAATTGCTAACGGAAAAAAAAAATTTTTGAAAGCTCCTTCCAGAGTAACTAAATATCAATTAGTAATGAATGGGAGACCATTAGCTCCTCAACAGCAACAACAATATGAGGCACAGGGATTAGCAAGGGGCTAGATTTTATCCAGAACACTTTGATACATTTAAAGAGTTTTTAATATTTAATACATCATCAGTGAAATTGTTGAAAATATTAAATAAGATTGACTAAATTGAGGCGTGGAAATAGAAAAGGTTGTAAGTGCCAAAAAAATTATTTTTGAGAAAAACAGTCAGCTTCTCATGCTTTTTGTTTTAAAATTATGAACAAATTACAGCTCTGGGAACTAAACTGTTCTAGATAGGAACTTGTAGCAGTTACTAGTCAACTGTATCTTCATCTCTATTCCATCAAAATCTCATTTTTTTTTTATTTTTTTTTTTTTGGCACTTACAGCTTTTTCTATTTCCATGCCTCAAATGCTCACAGCTACATTGAACAAAATCCTATAATTTAAAGCACATATAAATTTTCACCCATTACATCTGTAGATGTAGAAAAATCATTCTCTAATTGTAAAAATATTTTAAAAGAAAAAAAATTAGGATTACTGAGTCAAATTTAAAAATGCAACTTGTAATAAAATTTAATCCAGAACGTATTGCTGACAAATTCATTTGCATTTTGTTAATTTTGTCAATCTTGTCAGTCTGTTGTTAGATACAGACAAAATTGAGCAATTATTGACAATGAACTAATATCTATTAATAATTTTAAAATTTTGTCAAAACTGAAGCAAAGATTTTATTCAGGGAAAGGCAGATAACAGAAGAACTCATCTTCGCAAAAATATTTAGTAAATAATAGTTTTCTTTTATAAAATAGTAAAATAAACCAATTCTTCTGGTACAGAACTAGATTCTTACAGCCCTAACGAAGCCCTGCAAACTGGATGAAAACATTGGTTAACAATAAATAGTTTTCTTTTACTATTTTGATACCTTTATTGACCACAACCCGGACTATATTCCTCAATTATTATTATTTATTATTGACAAAAAATACAAACAATTTTTTTTAAATAACAAAATTCTTGTTAAGAAGCCCTAAATACCTTATTAGGAGATTCTTAACAGTACAGAATTAAGAAATTTTAATAAAAGAAACGTTCCTGACAATACATAAACAAGGTACCTACCACTGAAATAGTTAGACTAACTTTGTTTTTTCAATCAATAAACAACCATTGAACTGTCACAATGGTGATAGACAAAGATGACTGTCTTATCAATATATATATCAATATTTTTTCATTCATGGAAATATAAAGGAGCCTGCATAGATAAGAATGAAATCAACGTAGTAATTTTAAAAAAAGAAAGAAAGAAAGGTAAATAACTAAGGCTTAAACCTATATTTTCTGAAAAAAAAAAAAAAACAATTGAAAAATTTTGTGGAAGATATGTAAAAAAGATATACTATGCTGTAAACAGAAACTTTCTCAATAATATTATAACATGGATATGTATAAAAAATAAAGATTCATTAATCCACTTTTTGTCTTAATATTGATGGGATCCTGGTAAATAAAATGTAAGCTTCAGTAATGAGATTCTACAAAAAAATACAAGAGAACACTGAAAAAAGATATTATCCATCTGCTCAATTAATCAACTATATCTCAGAGCTAAGCAAGAATAAGTCATTGATAGGAATCATCTATGGTGATGTTTAGAGGACCAGAAACAAACAACATTACATCATAAAAGTAACTGAATTAGGATTGTGGAACTTCATCAAAGCTGAAAGAAAAGGTACCCCACACTTCATAGATGGTAAAACGTGATTAAGTATATTGATGATACATGATAATGGACAAATATGGAT
Organism: Halyomorpha halys; assembly: GCF_000696795.3. Taxonomy (NCBI): domain Eukaryota; kingdom Metazoa; phylum Arthropoda; class Insecta; order Hemiptera; family Pentatomidae; genus Halyomorpha; species Halyomorpha halys. Next base: position 50,388 of record NW_027111434.1, read on the forward strand.
TATTAAACTATAACAAGAAACTACAAAGGTTAAACAAATACATAAAACAATTTTTGGTGAATGGCCATCAGTTGTTGGTAAAATTAAAATCATCTTATACAATATTTAAGAGAGCACTAGGTATAAACATCAGTTCTATGAAATATGACTAAACAAATTTAAATTTAGAATAAAATAAATGCCTTGTGTCACACTGTCAATCTAAAAAACAACAAATACAACTAGTGTAATATTTTATTCTAATTTTACTTTAAAAAGGCTTTTAAAAAATTATATTCACTAATAGGTGTAATTTAGTAATATTCTCTGAAAAAGGAAACAAACAAATACAAACTTTAGGAGTGAAACTGCATAATAATTTTAAGAAGTCATACCAACAATAGAAGAAATACATCTAAGAAATTTCTCCCTTTGTACAGCCCTAGTTTGCTGTTCATCTTCCAAACATTTTTCAGTTTTTTGGTTGTCAACATCACAATTTATTGACATTTCACTTTGTATAATTTTTCTGAAATATCACTATTCAAAACCTTAGGAGGTAAAATATCAAAACTGATTATTTCACAAAGAGCTATAAATATCTGGTGTAACCAGTTACAGAGCTTTCCTAAAACTTTACTAAGACAAACTCCTAACAATAATTCCTTCCTGTGTCTTCACTAATAATGATCGGATAGAGATTTATTACTTTATTTTAATTTTATTTGTTTATACTATTTTACAATTATCCTTCCAATGAGCATCTGGAACGTTCTAGGAGATGTAGAGATTTCGAATTAATAAACCATTAAAATCTTATTTTTATATAAAACAGCGAAAACATGAATAAAAAATCTTCGCTGAGAATGTTCCGCTTTAAACGATCTTGATTCTTTCTTATTTTATATTTTTTTTTATGGTAAATTTAATTATCTTTCAAACGAGGGAAGGCCCAGTTACCTAAAATGGATAAATCCGCTGAAAACTGCTCATCGAAAAAAACAAAACAATAAAATCGGCCCACCCGTTAAGTTTTTTCCTTAATTTTTTGGTAATTTTATTATCTTTAAAATAAATATACACAATTCAAGTAAGAAAAATGTTTTGAGCAAGGCATATATTATTTCGTTACTTATTAATATTTATAAATGTATATATAATTATAATACATTGAGAATATCAAATTCTTGTAAGTTTAATCAATAAAGTAGTTCAAAGAGATATCCTAGACGAGATCAAGTTAATATTCTAGTAGAATGCCTCTCGATATTTAGAACGTCTCCTATAGGTTTACTGTAAGTATAAAGGCCACGTCGAGAAAAGCCTTGTTTAGGTTTTTCTCGTAGTTCTTCCGTGGCCCTATCATGATATCTCTTTATATGTCTGCCTATAATCAGCCATTTTTGGAGTTGCTTCTCTATTTCCTTTCTAGATTTCTTTGCGTACAAGTTTTGTTGTCTTCTGGTTTCTCTCAGTGTTGTTATCCTACAAGATCTGGAGACTGGTTCCATTAGTGTGGTAACGCCGAAAGAATGGCTCCCTTACCGTTACATTCTGTCGATCCTAAACTTCATTTACCTAGCTCTGTATATTTCATCTCTACCTTCATTCAATTTTATGTGAGTAACAATGAAGACGAAGAATCGAGGCCTTAAGTAAAATCTTGGCACTCGATAAAGAGTGATACGGATGTTTGCAGTGATAGGATGTTATGCATTATTGCCAGACAACACCCTACTGCAAGTAAGACAGGATACAATGTTAAGGTGAGCAGTGCACACAGCTTGCTCTTTTACTTTTAATTCATGATTCACGATGCCTCGCATGTTCCCCGTGTTGGTTTCCCTTTTCTCCTTCCAAGGTTCCAAGGTTTTACTGGACTGGTCCACTGCCGTTCTTCTATTCATTAATAAACTTCTAGAAACAGATAATGTTCTCATTACTCACGAGTAGAAGAAACTCGTCCTCCGCGAGCACGTAAAATCCCGTGGTTCTCGTCATCGTGGCACATAATACCTCGAATGTAAGGTCTTGATCAAATGCTCAAACGTCTTCGAAGTACCATAAGTGGTGCGTTGGAAATCAAAATCCTGGCTAAGCCTATATAACTTTACTCGAAAAACCGGTCAAGACCCATGAGGAATTCTGGCACGCAACAGTTCAGAAAGACCCATTTCGCGTTTATACAGCGGGAAAACATTTTCTTAGGGTGCTCCTTTATGGTGTCTTCGAAAGCCACAATCGACTCTATTCCAAAGCCGTCTCCTCCCGGATTATCTTCTTCAACTTGTCGGAGTTTTTAGATATCCTCGTCAGTTGATTCTCTGGAACTGACCTTTCCCTCTTGTAAATATGCTTGGTCACCAGAGTTGAGCAGTAGTTAACTACATCTGTATCTAAGTACAGATACAAGTAGTTGGAAAATATTTGCAGATACAGTTCCCTTTAAGTACTTTGTATTTAACGGACTGCAGTTCCTTTTTCCAACTATTCTATTTGTACTTTTGAGTTTCAAGTACAGATACTGTACTTGCAAAAATGAACTGTGGTCCGTCAAATACAAAGTACTTAAGAGAAACTGTATCTTCAAATACTTCCCAACTATTTCCAAATATTTTACCAACTATACTGGTATCTGTAGTTATGTTCCTTTTTGCCCAACAGTGTTGGTTACTTCTCTTAATCTAATATTTTGTATGAAGTCCGTTGGAATCTATTGCCGCTTGTAAACGTCTCGGCATTGAGTGGACGAGATTTTTAATTAAATCCGTGTTAATTTGTTCCCATTCTTGCTATAAAAGATCCTTGAGGTGGTGTCTTTCGGATATTTGGTTTTTTCGAATATTTTTGTCTAAAATATGCCATAAATTTTCAGTTATGTTCAAGTCAGGAGACTATGGAGGGATATGAAGTTGTTGGCGAATGTTAAATATTAACCACTGTTTAATTTTGTTTGCAGTATGTTTCGGCATACAAAATATACCGGATTCGATAAAATTTGGCTGCACTGGCTAGCAGGTTATGGCGCAAAATGTTGACATAACCTTCTGCATTTAAAATTCCTTCAATAGAAACGAGATTTCTTACACCATTATAAGCAACGCCTCCTCAAACCATTACACTTCCACCTCCATGTTTTACAGTAACTGAGACGTTTTGCTTCATGAATTCTTCGCTTTTCCTTTGCCATATCGTCTTCCTACCGTCAAATCCAGACAAATTAAATTTATTCTCATCAGAGAATAATACAATTTCCCCAAAACCGATGGGCTTGTTGATGTAATCTCTAGCAAATAAGAGCCTTTTTTTGAGATTGGTTTCACTGATATAATGTTTCTTTCTCGGGACCCTGCTGTAAATTCTTTCAGAATTTAAAACATTTCTAATGGCTGTAGTGCTCACACAGACCCCAAAAGGCGATTCGACACCTCACAAACTCCTGGATTTTTTATCGCTTAAATTTTTATTTTTATTTTCATGCTCTGACTTACTTGCTTTGGACATCCTTTAACCGGATTTGCTGTTGTGCCTCTTTCTTCAAATCTCTTAATTGCGTATCTAACGGTAGAAAAATGAATACCTAACAAATCCGCTATTTTGCGACACGATTTTCTTTGATATAACTTTTTCGCGAATAGCGGCACTTAGCTCACTTATTGTTGGTATTAGGACCGGTTAAATTAAAACGAACTTAATAGATTCGAACATTATATTCTATAATACTGATAGAAAAGAACATGATTGTATTACAGCATACAAACAACAGCAAGTAAATAAACAGTGTGCTTGTTGATATTACCTTGTGTTTATATTACTTTTAAATACATTTTTCTTATTATTAATATTTTTAATTGAATTTATGATTTTTTTTAACACGTTTTAATTGTACTTTAGGTTACTACGGAACCTCAAACTATTTTATTATTATTTAAATTCATTATATAAAAAAAAGGAAAGGAGTGCAAATACTTTCTTCAGTCACTGCATATGTTCTTGCGAGGAAAAGCAGAGTGAAGTATGTCCTTAAAGCTCTCACTTTTTGATTTTCAAAAATTGAGAAGTATTTATTGGGCCAGAAGTGACATCACTATTTCCATGAACTTCGGATATTTAAGTTGTTCATCGTTCTCAACTGTACATTTGTTTAATAGTTCTTTTGAACTAGTACGTTCAGGAATTACACAACTCTAGTACTATGGCGGTAACTTTTTCTTTGTGTGGGTTCCTTAGTTTGAATGGAGACTTGTGAAATAGAAGTTTAAACGTGAAAGTGTTAGAGGGAATAATGGAGGATACAATTGCAAATATGTAAGCTATTTTGTATATAATCTGTTAAATTATAATCTAATGTTAGAATTATTATTAATTTAAGTTTTTATTATAAAATCAGTCTATACTGTTATAACTTCTTTCTTTGATTCATTTTTCTTATCTTATTTTATTTCTATGTTGTTTTTCTATAGCCAGTGCTTATTTATACTTAAAGATAGGGATTATAGATCCTTCTAATTATGTCTTAATATGTATTACATGGATAAAGTTATGTACATTTATATGGATAATGTTATGTTTTGGCTAGGTGCTATTACTCTTAAATCATAAACATGAAATCTGTCAAATTTTTTTTCTGATATTGTGATTATATGATCATTTTTATTTATAATACATAAATGAGTAACCTTCATAACTACCTGTCACAAATCCATTAATGCTATATAAATTAAAAATCTTGTAATGACATTAATAGAAATAATTAATAAAATCAAAGTTTTCTTGTTTCATAAAATATACCTAAGTTAGCCTTGACAAGAGTCAATATTGGCCAATAGCTGATTTTATATATTGTTGTATAATTTTCAAAACTTAACATTCTGATTTCTAAGAAAATGGTTTTACAAACATATGCTCCTTGTCTAGCTACCGCCTCATTTTCATTTAAGTCCCAGATACTATTATTGCATAGTGAATTCTTTCAAAACTACATTTTTTTTTATTTTTTTTTTTAGGAGTTCTTTGGTAGATGATCATCTTTTAACTTCCAGTAGTTCCTCGAGTGAAGATGATAATATATCAACTTCCAGTGAATCCTCGAATGAAGATGATGAGAACACAAAGTTAATTAAAGAAGCTGCTCAATGTGATTATATTTATAAATTATTCAATAATTGTTATAAAAAAAAGTGTATTAGGAAACCAAGAAAAAAAATTAAGTTAGATTCTCCAATTATAGAAACCACCGCCATATCTAGTCATCAGGTATACCTGGCCAAGAAATTGAGCGAAAGACTTGATAATCTTCTAGAAGTCGTTGAGGCTCCTATTTCCACCCCAAATAAATCTTCTTCATCTTCTATAAAAGGAATAAGACTTCTTAATGACTCTGTTTGCATTGATGAAGTAGAAGAGGATACAGTAACCAGAAAATGTCCTGTTGATACAAGTTCCTCGAGTTATAAAGAATATAAGGCAAGAGCAAAGGAAGTAGCAGTAACTTGTGATTGGGTTTTATCAACAGCTAATACCAGTTTGTGGTCTTCTAATAAAAAACCACAATTGATTAATTTAAAAGTTGTTAAAAAGCTGCCCGAAGAGAAACTAGAATGTGATATTGTTTCTAAGATTAACATTCCTGAGAAGTTCAATCTAATTTAATATACTTTAAGGATTTAAACAAAACAAGAGTCATTATTATTATTTCATTTTTTGGATGTTCTAAAGACACCTCTTACAACTGCACAAGACCTATAAATCTCTATTATGTGGATTTTACCTACACTATTTTTTTTTTCTTTAATTGGATCACACTCGTCAACTTTCATTTGCTTAAGAGATGAATTGACTTTTTTCAGTTGTGATAAGAGCTTAAATTGCATAAATAATTGTGAGCATGTGCAGTGAAGGTTTCAGTCTTTTGAACTCCTTAAATTAAAAAGTTGGTTCTAGAACTTAGAGCCAGTTATCATAAAAATCAAACTTGGATTACTATTGTTTTGTTATTTACTTATTATTAGTTTTTAGTTAGTTTTTATTAGGTTATTTATTCTTATTGTGTGTCTTGACCTCTACCGACAATCAATTGTTTTTAGTAACATCTTGAATCTATAATATTTCTGTATTATTTTCAGCATGAAGTTCTTTATCTTGACTAGAATCATTTAGTAATGTTACTAATATCTTCTTTTCAAATCGAGGTTATTAGGAATTGTGTCTGGCTGATTTGTTGAAAACCAGTTGGCTGAATCTGATCCTTTTCTAAAAATATTAAGCCACTAATATATTTTTATTTATGAGGAGTTTACTGTTAACCTTAATTCAATATGAGAAGATGGGGGGCGTGGTCCGTAATATTGCACAAATATGTAAAACTCATTTGTGTATTTTTAATGGTTACACACCTATCCATCTTATGTTTGTTTAGTCTTAGTTTTCTTAAGTACTTTTATAAGACTGTATAAATCTATGGTATAATTGATTATATTTTAATTAAATTAAGATAAGAACACTAAATGGCTGTTAATATATTAAAAATATATATTTTATTGATATGATAATTGTACCAATCAAGTGAGTAATATAAACAAAGAAGACAATAAATGATCTATTGTTATATGATCTATTATAGAAAAATAAATAAATATTATTTTCAGTCTTGTTTTGATATGAAAAAGTTGAATTTATATATGTTTATCTTACATTGTATATATTTATGAATTTAAACTACGTATTGTACCTTTTTTTAAACAGTTTTATATAAAAACTTTAAAAATAAAATTATAATATTCTATTACATTTTTATTTTTTCCCTCTTTCATTTTCGTTGCTTAGTGTTGAAATGAGCACGAGTCAAAACTGTTAAAAGGATTGTAGTCGAGTCTAATAAGAATCAGAAAAAGATACCAACAGAAACTTTTGAGCTCACAAAGCTTTAATTTGTTATCAGCATCTAAAAAAACCTAATTCAGTAATTAGGATTGGGAATTATGCTTTTCTCTTATCTATTTTTAGAGTAAAATAATACATTGAACAATACACGGCTTTCAGTTATAAGCATAAAAGAAAAATAATGTATGTTAATTTTGCCAACGATGCTCTGAACAAAAAAACTGATCAAATAAAAAATTTTAAATTTACTCTTGCTTAATTTTTAACTTAACTTTAAATGCCGTTTTTCAATTTCAGGGGCTTTTTAAATATTGCTCTATCTTAAAGTCTCTCCTTCCCGTTTAAGCTAATATTTCAAAAGTAATATAGGGCCGTGTGGGTTAAGCTTCTAAAAAAATTCAAGGTTTTCTTGCTATGAGAAAAAAACTGAAGAAAGAAATAAGTTTTTGTGCAATTTTTTTGTATTTCTGGGAAATATTTGAGGTCGCAAACCTCAAATCAACATCCCAAAAAATATAAATGAGCATATTTTTTTTTTAACTTCTGAAATTTCCAGGTTAAAGTATAACTGGCCTTGGCTATTACTAAATTATCTGAAATCAAATGATGTAATGAGATTCAGGAAAAAAAATATGAACTATTTCTGCTTTCTATCAATATTTATTATTTATAGTACAGTGGATATCAATTTTTAATAAGAAAAAAAAAATAGATTCCTTTGTTTCTTGAAAAAAAAATAAACACTAAATTTAATACAAATTTTAATGTATCGAATACAAATTTTTCAGTTTTTGAAATTTGATATTATAGTAATGTATTAAGCATATATATTTGTTGTTTTATAACAGGAGTAAAGGTGAATTGTATAAAAGTTATTCAGAAACAAGCTATGAAAACATTTAAAATTTTTATTTTTGATATCGTTTTTTATATTTACCTAGAACATTTTGAAAATATCTTTTTTATTTAAGAAAATTTTTTTCTTTGCAAGAACCCTCCATGTATACATATAGGTTGGGCGGTTTAATATATAACATATTTCCTTTTAATATGTTCTATTTATTTTCTATAAATATGTAAATCCTATAATCATTTCCCCAACCCTTTCTATCACCATTAACTAAGCATTTAGAAAACATTATATATACACACAAGATATATTTATAGTATAATATTTTAACATATTAAACTAAAGACAAGATTTATTTATGTCTAATGGTATAATTTGTTACTTTTATTTTACATACATTATTGAAAATTTATTTATACAGCAACAAATATTTTAATTATATATATAAATAATTGGCTGTATTTTTTCAAACTTTGAAGATGGGCAAAGGCGTGTGAGTTGATTAATGATTGTTTTGAAAGTTTTAAACTGGAACAGCCCTGATGAAGCTCTACAAAGTGGGCCAAAATGTCGACAAATAAACAGTTGTCAACTATATTTTGTTTTCTTTTGGCCTCACCCCTGACCATCTTCATAAATACCTTAATTATTCAATTTTTATAATTTGAATCACTCAGTTGTAATGCATGGTGAATGATATTCATTGTGAATTGATTCCATTGATTTTGGAAAGAAATTATATTTTTAAAGGAACGTTTTGACAATGTAGAAATTTTCAGTTTCCATGTTTTAGTACCTCATTTATCAATTATGTTCAAGGTAAAAGTACAGAACATACCTATATAATAAAACCATTTATGTTTAAGCAAATCTGTTATACTTGTAGATTCTGTATTGAATGAATTCTATGTCTGTTAAATCAAGAGAAAATTTAAGATTAAATCTTCTAAATAATTTTACCAAATACTTGAAAATTTATAGAGGAGGACAGAAATAAATGAATTGATTTAGGCTCTATAATTTAATATTATATTAATAGAAAGCATGAGCGAATTGAAACCATTTCTTTGAACGTGACTCCATTCTAGTTAATTAATTAAGCAAGAACTGAACTGGTTCATAACCAACAAATCATTTAAAAATATTAAATATTATCCTTTACTTTTAATCTTTGATATTTCTATTTACTTAATTATATTATCTTATTTTATTTTTAGTTCACAACCTTTATCTTCACAAACTTTGATTCCATTGCTATAAATTTAATATTACATTTAGAGAGAGGATGAGCAATTGAAATCATTCTTTTGCATGGAACTACATCCTAGTTAATTAATCAAGCAATAACTAAACTGGTTCATAACCAAAAAATCATATTTAAATATTCATTCTTTGCTATATTTTTTTTTATTATTATTTAATGTTATTATTGTTCACTAATTTTCAGTCACTAAAAGAATATTGGGTAAATTATAACAAATATAAATAATGGTTTAATAACAAAAAATTATGTAAAAACAACACCTATGCTTAAAATTAAGTCTGCTTAATTTATGTTTGTGATTTATTAAAAATATTAAATAGTATTATCATTTTCTTTTAATCTTTGATATTTCTGTTTACTGTATTATATTCACTTATTTTATTTTTATTTCACTACCGTTGTCTTCTCGAATTATGTTTCTATTGCTATCACTACTAATGTCATTGTTTTGTAAGCATATGTATGTTTTATTTTTTTACTCAAGACTTGGTAAATGAAATCAACAATAATCTATAATAGTAATAAGCTATGTATTAGCTTGCTCTTCCGAAGGAATCAGTTCTCAAGAATTTATGATTGATTCTGCTCACTTGAGCATTATGATTCTTTATAAACTGTTTTCTAATTATATTTAAAGGTGTTTGGGTCGTCACATCGGTCTTTAGCCTGACATCTTTTTCACCCGAGTCTCCACCAGAACTGTGATCAGATTCGATCTCAGGTAAGGCATCAATATCATTGACATGGCCATATGAGACTGATAGTGCAGCGTTCATAACTTTACCAAAGATCCTGAGGCTGTTAGATGCAGCTAAGGTTCCTGCAACAAAGAAAATTAAATTTTTAATATATTTACCTAATTAACATTTTAAAAGTCTATTATGGGAGGTATATTAATTCACAATATTTTTCTGAAGAGATTATGTGTTGAATAGGGTGTTATTCGGGGCAATTGAAATATAAATTATGAGTGAATAAATATATGAATAATGGCTTTTGTTTCGGTTTTTAAAAAATCTATTGCACTATAACCAATGATGGTTCTTGGCTCTGGTACTTGATGAGAAAGTACTGCTTCTATACCAATGATTGTGCCAGTGGATGATGTGGCCAGGATCGTCCTCAACTTGAGTTATAAAATCATTTGGACACAGTCTCAATTAATTTGAGATATTCAAAGACTAGGTTTACTTTTTGTTGAAATAATGGATGAGGACTCTCTTGAATCGTTTTGTACATACGTAAATATGAATTATATTGTAAATTAGTTCCTTATTTTTGAGGACATAAGAACTTGATTTTTTGTCCAGCTAAATCAACTTCTGTTCACTGAGTACCATAAAAAATTAAATAAATTACTAATGTACCTACGGATTCAGACGGGATTAGGCAGCATATGGCAACAGCCTACAAGTACTATTTTAGACTGCCTCATTTGGTAAGTAGCTTAATATTGAGAGTCCCAAAAAGAATGTAAAAGATATTGATCAGGCCAGTGCTCATTTAGAGATCAGAAACCTGAGTCTTCCCCGAATATTATGAAAGGGATCATAACTTTACCAAAGATCCTGAGGCTGTTAGATGCAGCTAAGGTTCCTGCAACAAAGAAAATTAAATTTTTAATATATTTACCTAATTAACAT
>NW_027111434.1:61689-62367 GCF_000696795.3 Halyomorpha halys
AAGAGTACTCAAGAACAGAGGACCTATGCACCTTGAACATTCTGTAAGAAAACTAATCATACTCTGAATATTTGTTTCTAGAATCCTGAGATGAGAGCACAAAGAAATGAAAATCGACAAAAGATCACCATGTGTTCAATAGTTATGTTCCTTTTATAATTGTTTATCAAAATATCTCAATTGTTTAGAGAGTGTGCAAACTCAATAATAATTTAGTTCTAAACTGTTTACAATATTTTGATGTTGTGTGTTTACAACATTGTGTTTGAGAATGTGTCACATATACAAAATTTGAGCAGGAACCTCTTATCAGTAAATGCAATTACTAAAAGAAATGGTGAGGTAACATTCACCAAGAATCAAATGAAGATCATTCATGAAAATGAAGTGGTAATGATAGGTAACAAAAAGGAAAATGGTATGTATATTGTTGACATGAAGAACAATTCAGAAGTTTTGGTTTAAACAACTGAAGAAATACCTCAAGATCATACTGAATGGCACAGAAAGCTTGGCCATATTAGTTTAAAAGTACATCTGGATTTGTTATGATGTATATGAATGGGCCAATACATTGGAAAAATAAGAAACAGAAAACTGTTGTCTACTTCTGTTTGTGAAGCAGAGTACATCTCAGCGGCTCAATGCTACAAACAAATAAAAACCATCAAGACCATT
>NW_027111434.1:62537-66171 GCF_000696795.3 Halyomorpha halys
CAAAAAGAATGTAAAAGATATTGATCAGGCCAGTGCTCATTTAGAGATCAGAAACCTGAGTCTTCCCCGAATATTATGAAAGGGATTTGGCCTTTGAAAGAAAAATTCTGAAACATTATGGTCCAGCAAAAGATGATTCAATATGGAGATGACTCAGGAATAGAGAAATGTCCTCCTTATTAAATGACCCTAAGTATCATCAAACTCAGTAGGCTGCGCTGGGCAGCCCAAGTTACAAAGATGGGGTCCCATTAGATCCCAAAAAACCTCATTGATGATTTAATCTACAGCATTAGACCAAGAGGCTGCCCTAAGCTTCGATGGGTGGACTGTATTAGACTAGATTCAAGGATTCCCCTCAGTATATGGAAATGAAGGTTACACTACTCCTATTAAACTAATGGAAGCTGCTTGAGAAGAACACGGCATAGGTTATTGTGCTGATAGAAGAATATATTACAAATAAATTTATGGATTTACGAGGCTCCAAGATTATCCTTTCCAGCAAAGAGTGTTCTTCCCTCCAGCAGACCCCTCCCCTAACCTTACTTGGCCTCGCAATTTCACTTTGCCCAGACATAGTTAAGTTCCCCTACTGATAAAACAGGCGTTGATGATCTAAAAGTTTTAGGTATTTAAACAAAAGCAAGCATTAAATAACAATGAATAGTTTTAGTTTGTATAAAGAGTTTTATTTCCTCACAATAACAATGAATATAACATATGTGTTAAAGAAACATCATTCTCAAATAATATTGGAGGAAGATAGTCTGGATGGCAGACAATAAAGGTATCAAAATAGTAAAAGAAAACTATTTATTGTTAACCAACGTTTCGCCCCACTTTGCAGGGCTAAATAAGAAAACAAGATACAAACATTTTAGAATTAACAGTACATTAAAAATAAAAAACATTTCAAAAGAATTGTTAAGTTTATAAAGTATAGTAAAAATAATAACAATATGAGGAAATATACATGTAGATAGACTGGAAACAAGTTACTAATAAATATAACAAAGTGTGATATAAGTTCTCAATATAGATATAGACACATAAATTGTAGGAGACTACTCATTAAAACTAGTTTTAAATATGGCAAAGGGGTAGATGCATAAGGTACAACAGGTAAGTGAAGTAGATATGGTATAGGTGAGGTATAGTACTATGTAAAAGGGAGATATTAAGAAATTGGATAAGAATGAACAATAATCAAAATATGGACCTGTAAGAATGAAGTTCTGTTACCAAATGAAAAAAAAAAAAAAGGGGGGGATAACAGATAGAGGAAGGTCAATACTTCCTGTACTGGATGGGGAAAGATTTTTTATAATATATGAATGAGCAAATTGGTAGGGGTGTCAGGAATGGAGTGAAGATAGAAGAATAGGGGAGTAAAATAGTCTTGAAGTCAGTGTTGAGTATGTTTGATGAGGTTTTATATAGTTAAAGTGTGATGTAAAATTCATTGTTTATTATATACAAGTTGCTGTGTGGCAGACGATGGCTATATCGATTGTAGTTCACTGGTCGTTATGTTCTTTGTCTAGTTGCCAGTGAGTAATAGTCAAGCTTTTGTGTGTGTTGTGTCCTTTGTCCTTGTTACGGTATGAAAGTTTTATGTTATTTAACCGTAACTAATAGAACAGTAAAAACATTTTATTTGTGTCTACCATCCCCGTGTTCAACAAATATATGTCTATAAGAGAGGGAGATATCATCTTGGTCAGTTTTGTTTTTGACAGGTTTTTCTTCAGGGTTTCTACAAAGGGCCTTAAATATTAGGTGTTTTTGGCAGTTAAGGATGGTAGCGAGAATGGAGGTTCTGTCAAAGTCAAAAGTACCTCACCTATACCATATTTGCTTCACTTATCTGTTGTACCTTATACATCAACCTCTTTACCATATTTAAAACTAATTTTAGTGAGTACTCTCCTACAATTTATATGTCTAGATCTATATTGAGAACTTATACGACATCTGGTTATATTTATTAGCAACTTGTTTCTAGTCTACCTATGTGAACTCATTAATTATTTAGTTGTAAACAGTTTACAATATTTTTATGTTGATAATGCAGATGTTATTTTAATGTAAGGTTATGTTTTTGTTTTGTTTTTTTTGTCTTTTTTTATTAATGCCACATCACATGCAAAATAAATGTAAAAGAACAAAAAAAAATAAGTCAAGTAAAAACAAAGAACGTAGTTGTGTGTGTTCTGGGAACATGCAAGAAGCAATTAAAAATTTATGTAATACATGAAGAAACATCGAAGAGCGAGTATGAAACACTGAAGAACATTTTTAAGAAAGATACATAAAACTTCAAGTGTAAAGTGCTGGCAGTTGGCAAGTGGCAGAATTCTTTAATTACAAGTATGATAAGTACACAACACTGATAAATAATGTAAGTGCCATACAAAATCTTGCTTTCGAATTGATAAATCTGAAGGAAACTGTATTTGATTCTATGATCATGACCAAAATCCTCTCATCACTACCTGATCAATACAAGTATTTCTCTACTGCTTGGGAGGAGTCAAAAACTCTGAAGAACTGAAAATCTCGACTGCTACAAGGAGAGGACAGGCATAAGAATGATGATGTTCAAGATGCTTTCAATGCTGAAGGAAAGATAGCTAAGTGATTCAAATGTTGTAAGCCAGGCCATATAAAGTCTCAGTGTCATAAAAATGGAAAAAACAGTGGAAACAAACCTTGCGGAATTTGCAATAAAACAAATCATCTAGAAGTAAACTGCTTCTACAATAATGAAGAAAATAAGAGTAATCAAGAACAGAGGACCTAAGCACCTTGAACATTCTGTAAGAAAACTAATCATACTCCGAATATTTGTTTCTGGAATCCTGAGAAGAGACCACAAAGAAATGAAAATCGACTAAAGATCAGCATGTCTCAATAGTTATGTCCCTTTTAAAATTGTTTATCAAAATATCTCAATTGTTTAGAGAGTGTGCAAACTCAATAATAATTTAGTTGTAAAATGTTTACAATATTTTGATGTTGACAGTACAGATGTTATTATTATGTAAGGTTATGGTTTTTTTGTTTTGTCAACATCACAACACATGCAAAATAAATGTAAAAGAACAAGAATAAATATGTCAAGTAAAAACAAAGAAAGTAGTTGGAACATGCAAGAAGCAAGTAAAAATTCATATAATACATGAAGAAACAGCGAAGAGAAAGTATGAAACTCTGAACAACATTTTTAAGAAAGATACAGAAAACTTTAAGTGTAAAGTGCTGGCAGAATTCTTGAATTACAATTATGATAAGTCCACAACACTGATAAATAATGTAAATGCCATACAAAAGCTTGCTTTCCAATTGATAAACCTGAAGGAAACTGTATTTGATTCTATTATCATGACCAAAATGCTCTCATCACTACCTGATCAATACAAGTATTTCTCTACAGCTTGGGAGTCCACCTCTAAGGAGTAAAAACTCTGGAGAACTTGAAATCTTGACTGCTACAAGAAGAGGACAGGCGTGAGAATGATGATGTTCAAGATGCTTTCAATTCTGAAGGAAAGAAAGCTAAGTGATTCAAATTTTGTAAGCCAGGCCATATGAAGTCTCAGTGTCATCAAAATGGAAAAAACAGTGGAAA
>NW_027111434.1:66221-66867 GCF_000696795.3 Halyomorpha halys
AAGGAAAGAAAGCTAAGTGATTCAAATTTTGTAAGCCAGGCCATATGAAGTCTCAGTGTCATCAAAATGGAAAAAACAGTGGAAACAAACCTTGCAGAATTTGCAATAAAACAAATTATCTAGAAGTAAACTGCTTCTACAATGCAATTACTGAAAGAAATGGTGAGGTAACATTCACCAAAAATCAAATGAAGATCATTCATGAAAATGAAGTGGTAATGATAGGTAACAAAAAGGAAAATGGTATGTATATTGTTGACATGAAGAACTATTCGGAAGTTTTGGTTTAAACAACTGAAGAAATACCTAAAGATCATACTGAATGGCACAGAAAGCTTGGCCATATTAGTTTAAAAGTACATCTGGATTTGTTATGATGTATATGAATAGGCCAATACATTGGAAAATAAGAAACAGAAAACTGTGTCTACTTCTGTTTGTGAAGCAGAGTACATCTCAGCGGCTCAATGCTGCTAACAAATAAAAACCATCAAGACCATTCTTCAAGAACTCATTGACAAGACAGTCAAACATACATCAGCCATAAGACACATCAAGACTAAGCAGATGACATTTAACAGTAATCATATTGAAATAATGTATTATTTTATCAGTGATGAACTTCAAAGAGGCTGGTTTTATATCA
>NW_027111434.1:71572-74514 GCF_000696795.3 Halyomorpha halys
ACTAAAGATCACCATGTGTGTTAAGAACATTCCCAACACTGAATGCAAAGACAAGATTGTTTTCCATCTTGTGGAAACACATCAAGAACAGAATAAAGAAGAATTTCAAGATCTCAAGAAGGAAGCAATGTACATGTCAAAACACAATCGCTATGAAGACACTCAATTTTATGTTGATAGTGGCTGCTCAAGCCATATAGCAAAAAAGGAGGAACTGCTCTATTATAGAGTAAAAACAAAACCAGTTAATTTTAAAGTGACTGAAGATGGACACTATATAACCTCTGAATACCTATGAGTAATAACATTGTGTTTGAGAATGTGTCATATGTACGAAATTTGAGCAGGAACCTCTTATCAGTAAATGCAATTACTGAAAGAAATGGTGAGGTAAAATTCACCAAGAATCAAATGAAGATCATTCATGAAAATGAAGTGGTAATGATAGGTAACAAAAAGGAAAATGGCATGTATATTGTTTTAACAACTGAAGAAATACCTCAAGATCATACTGAATGGCACAGAAAGCTTGGCCATATAAGCTTCAGGAATCTCAAAAAGGTGCCTGATTTATGTGATGGTGTTCCAAAAAATCTCAAGAAGTGTGCTGATGATACAAAGTGTGTAATCTGTATATAAGCAAAGCATGTAAAAAACCCATTTAATATAGAAAGAAGAAGAGCAACAAGGCTGTTGGGTATCCTACAATCAGATGTTTATGGGAAAATTTCTCCACCAACACATGATGAGAAAAATTATTTTCTCACAAAAATTGATGACTTTACGCACTTTGTAACTGTCTATCTGATGAAATCCAAAGATGAAACAGAAATCTGTATTAAAGAATTTATAAATGCTGCGGAACATAATCTAAAAGTCTCTAAGTTGAGATGTGATAACAGAGGAGAATTCAGAAGTGGTTTATTCAATCACTGGTATAAGCAACGTGGGATTATTTTGGATTAAACCATTCCTCACTCACCAAAGCTGAATGGAGTGGCAGAGCGGATGAATAGAACCCTCATAAATAAAACAAGAGCCATGTCATTTGATTTAAAGTTTGAAAATGAAATATGGGGTTTCACAGTGAAAACAGCAGCACATCATTCAAACAGATGCCCATCTGTTGCAACTGATAAAATGCCTGCAGAGCTATAATATAATAGAAAACCAGATTTGAAAAGACTCCAGATTTTTGGTTCTAAAGTTTTCATAAGAAGACTTAGAAATCTGAAGAAACTAGAAGAAAGAAGTAAGCAATGCTTTCTGGTGGGATACACCGCGGATAGGTATCTGATATGGAATACAGAGGAGAAGAAAACATATGCATCAAGAGATATTGAATGTGTGGGAATGAATCAATCTGATGATCAAAAACCAAAGAAGACTATAACCATAGAAGATATGGAGGAAGTAGAAAATAATGAAGAACCTGAAATTGAAAACAATGAAGAAAATGATGAAGAATCTAAAAATAAAGAAGAAATCTCAGACCATGAATATTTTATGAATGACAGGGAACAGAACCCAGAAAATAATATCAATGAAAGACCAAGAAGAGAAAGAAGACTACCAATGCGACTGCGTCAAGATTATGCATTGGACTGGAATGAAATAAACATAGGTAGAAGAAATAAACATATCATATCAAGAATGTCTAGAGAGTCCAGATAAGAAGAAATGGGAGGAAGCAATACAAGAAGAGAAGAAATGTCTAGAAAAGAACAAGACATGGGAACTGGTAGATGAAAGACTTTAAAGGGCAAGCAAATTGTAACAAGCAGGTGGATTTTTAGAGTTAAAGAAGACGGAAGATTCAGAGCTAGACTAGTGGTGAGAGGATGCTAACAAGATAAAAATTGTTCTTCTTAAAATTGAAGAGAAACATGCAGCTCTATTATACAATCTGAGAATACTCCTAGCCATTGCAGCTTATCAAGATCTAAAAATAGTAACATTCCACATAAAGCAGACTTTTCTTCATGGCGAATTGGAAGAGGAAGTATTCATGAAGCTACTAGAAGGATACGATTATCCTGGAAAAATATGTATCTTTGGAATACATATTTTTCCAGGATAATTGTATTAGCTTTCTTTATTATTGCATTAGCTTTCTTTATTATTGTTTTATCTTTCTTTAGTAAAGCTCTCCATGGACTCAGACAGGCTCCTCAGCAATGGTACAAAAAGCTAACAGGTTTTCTGAAAGGACAAGGATTTATACAACTCAAGTCAGATCAATGTGCGTTCAAGAACCCCAAGAATAAGAAGAAATTGTATATTGGAATTATTTTTGGAGAAGATCAAGAAGAAATCAAAGATTTACTTAATGATATGAGGAAAGAATTTGAGCTAACAATCTGTGAAAAACCAAAGAACCAACAACCTTAGTATGCCAAACAAATCCTGCAAAAATACAATCTTTAAGATTTAAACCCAGTATGTACACCAATCTTCAATACCAAAAAAAACACTAATAAATAAACAGAGAAGAATGAAGATTTTCCATATAATAAAAACTACATAGACAAGCTGTAGGCAGCTTAAAATATTTAACGTACAAACCGCCCTGATATAATTTTTGCAGGGAATCATGAAAGCTGCAAACTAAATGACCCAGATTCAGAAGATATAAACAACGTTAAAAGAACTCTACACTACATAATTGGGACCAGAGAACTGGGAATCAGATATACAGTCGAGAAGAAAGAAGATCTAACAAAACTAGATGTTTACTGCGACTCAGATTTTGCTGGAGATCAAAATGATAGAAAAAGTACCTCTGGATTCGTTATGATGTATACAAATGGGCCAATACATTGGAAGACCAAGAAACAGAAAACTGTTTCTACTTCTGTTTGTGAAGCAGAGTACATCTCAGCGGCTCAATGCTACAAACAAATAAAAACCATCAAGACCATTCTTCAAGAACTCATTGACAA
>NW_027111434.1:74924-81730 GCF_000696795.3 Halyomorpha halys
TTTACAATATTTTGATGTTGACAGTACAGATGTTATTGTTATGTAAGGTTATGGTTTTTTTTGTCAATATCACACCACATGAAAAATAAATGTAAAAGAACAAGAATAAATAAGTCAAGTAAAAACAAAGAAACAACTTGTGTGAGTTAATATATTAGTTCTATGTGTTGATATTCTTTAAAAAGAAGAATCCTCAAAACAGAAGAAAGAATATAACAAACATTACACAATAATTAAAAAAGTTAACAACCTATATGTATGTTTCCTCATATTGTTATGATAAATATTTTTAGTTTTTCTATATACTTTATTATCTTAATAACTGTTTTGAATTTTTATTTTTATTTTTAATGTTATGTTCATAAATAGTTTTCTTTTACTATTTTGATACCTCTATTGACCTCTATCCAGACTATCTTCCTCCAATCTACTTCATATGGTCAACTAACTATCTTCTTCCAATTCTCAAATAATTTATTTTAGTATATTTACCAGAACTAGAAATGAGACCTCCTGTTTTCATTCCACTCAAGAAATGAAATTTCTTCATGAGTCCCCGGGAATCTCTGGTTGGATCATTCGTATCGTTTTTGATATCAGATCCTCCTAAGTTGACAGTATGGCCTTCACCGACGCTGATCGCTGTCCCGTTTTTCTCACGTCCCAGCTCCACAGGTTTTATACTTCTTAGGAATGCAAGATCTAGTACAATAGAAAGAAAAAAGTAGTCAGTGATTAGAGTTTCGGGATTTAATTATTACCCAGGTAAGACATATAGTGCTAAATTATTGTGTAGCGAGAGGAACAAGAAGTTCAGCTACAATCCACTAAAGCGCAGCACCTCGAGACCCACCGAAGCTCTCAAATTTGTATATTATTGTATTTTATAAAAACATATTATTATTTGTACATATTAATTTTTGTACATACTGCTTAGCAATGTCGATAAAATAATAAATAAACAGTGCCAAAATAGCGCACGAAACTACATCAAGCAAATAAGACCGCTTCTCAGTCACAGCCGTATACACTAAACCTATAAATAAAGGGTCTTAAAGAACTCCCAATTGAACACAGAGGAACATAAATCCGCTGCCTCTACTTGAGATGGTTTCAGTTTATAGCCGATCCCTATTTCTAAATAGTTGTTATTTTTGTTCACCTTTGATAAGATCTCTCTCCTCTACTTGTTATCCCTTCGTAAGTTCCGGCGGTTAGTTCCCTCCAGATCTGCATATATCTCTCATGTTTATTCGGAGTAATACCCGATAGGACGAGGTTACCATCCTATGAGATATAGCGGCTGTCACCCGTTATCTTCATCTTTTCATCTTCCTTGTCGAATACCTTACCTTTATAAACTGAACAGGCATTTTTGAGGCCTTCTGGACAAGTAGAATAAAAAAGAAAATAACCCACCTCGACAATACTATCACGAGATCATTAATTGGAATTCTTCGCTTTGGGAAAATAAATTGGAGGCTGTATGTAGATATCTTCATTGCTCAATATGAAGGCGATTTTTCTTCAAATCTACTAATTAAATATAACTAATAAATATTACTCGAACTGTTCAATGGCATGAAAAAGACTTGTCAAGAATCTACCCATAGGCAGTGCTCCAATAACATTTCTCTATAAGAAAAACTCTAGGCCTTCTTCTTATCAGACGCGTAGGAGGATTATCAGGAATTAAAGAGGAAGCAAGGTGGATTTAAGTGGTTAGAGAGTTCTCAGGGAAGGGTTGAACTGAAGATATTGGCGAAATAGGTAATATATTGAAAATTGAAACTATTATTAGTGATATTGTTTGTAAATAAGTAAGGAGCATTGTGGATTTTATGAAAGATCTTGGATTATAAGGATTGGATGGTTTTAGTGAATTATCAAAGCTCAGCTTTGTAGGTCCAAATAGACACAAGTCTTCAATATCGGTATAGTAATGGGAATATGTAGTAAGGTGAAGTACTGCGATTGTGCAAAATTTTGAATTTGTATTTTAGAGGGAAATACACTTTTTGAAGTCCAATGAGACTAGTCCGTAAGTGAATGAAGAGTTTAGCTCAAAAACGAATAATCGAACGAAACTGAAATTAAATTATTTCTAATCTTAACACCTTCTTCAGACTGGTTAATAATGTTTAAATAAATGCAATTGTATCCATTGTAGTCTCAAAACATTTTTATTCTATTTATATGTCCGACGTTTCGGCCATCCTCAGGGACAATCTATTACAAATGGCTTTAATTACACATATGATCTTCAACAATTCCAAACAAATTACATACACCTTGAAGAATTTTAATAATAAAATAAAGCGGAAATTTAACCAAAATATAGTTGTAACAAATAATTTAAATGCTTGACCTGAGTGTAGGGAAGGTTACAAATATTTTTGTTATAAATTTTTAAGAAGAAGGTGACTGTGATAAATAATTTTTATTTTTATTTTAATGTGAAAATTGACTAATTAGGTAATTAGACATAATCTAAGAAAAGCTTATTAACAAAAATATATGATTCCCTAATGTTTTAATATCTCATAGGGTAATTTGTTGGATTGAATTGAGCAGAATAGCCTGCATGAAGCTGTTTTTTAATTTATTTAGATCTAAAATTGTACTTAGGTAAGATAAATTATAATATTGTTATTTGTTTGGAATAGTTGAAGATCATTTAATAAAAGCTGTTTGTAATAGATTGTCCCTGAGGTTGACCAAAACGTCGGACATATAAATAGATTAAAAATGTTTTGAGACTAAAATGGACAAAATTTTATTTATTTAAACAAATGAAATTGCATATTTAAAGCTAGTATGTGCCATCAATGTTTTGGTTTTTTTAACGTCTACTACTTAATTACTTAATTCAAGAAATGAAGTATTACTTTATATACTCGATTTTATACTTTCTTAGGATTTTCTCAAAAACTACTATTACGATTTTGATTAAACTTGGAAAAATAAATTTAAAATTGAGTGGTTTTTAATATCAGAGAGGTTTTGTCCAAATTGAAATAGTATGACAGAGCTTAGATGCGGATTAAAAAAAATCTTCCTCTAAAGTAACTTTAATTTTGTGAGTTTTAATTAATTCACCATTTCACATTTTAACTAGTAATAAAAATAGATAAATATAAACTACGAAACGATTTGTTAATTAACGTAAGGAGATTAGAGGAAAAATATTTTTTCCACATTCAAAAAACTTTTGTTTCCAAACAACTTATTTCCAGAAATAGAGTAGTAATAGAGATATGTCATACATCGTTCAAACCTAACCTAAATACGCACTGTTCACACTTCTGAGCTGGTATGGGTTATTGGAGACACGAGGTTACCTTCGGGAATCACGGTGATACTGTTAAAGTATGATAAAAAAATTCATTTTTTATGATACACAATTTGCTCTTTGGCAAACTGTCAATATATCGATTATAGATCCCTAGCCGTTGTGGGTCTTTTGTTTGGCACTACTTGGCGAGGAGTCTTTGTTGTTTGTGATCGTTTCAAAGCTAGTGTTCTTTGTTTTAACGTATTATGTTATAATATACCGTAACAAATAAAACAGTAAAAACATTTTATTTGTGTACACCCGTTCAACAGATACCACCAAAGTATCGATACTCATTTCGATACGATATTGAATTTACATTCATTCGAATTCCAATTAATCACAATTGATTAAAATATAAAATGCCAATACATGAAAAAATAAAAATGTTAAAAAAACATATAATTTACTTATTTTTTTTAAAAAAAAAAACGACTACTACTAATTTCAAAAAACCGACTACTATTGTTCAGCCGAGATTGCTGAATGTGCCGACAGATTGGGCGTTGATCAGGGGCATCGGAGTGTGAAAGCTCAACGACAGTCGCTACGTGAAAATGCGTTCGAGGAATGGGCCAATTGCAGGTGGCAGGGCATTGAAGAATACCATCTCAAAGAGACCCCGAGAGCAAATAAGTTTACATACGATAAACAAATACTTACGGGCTCTGAATGGCCCAATGCCCTAAAATTGAATATAAATTATGCACCCCTTCGTGGAGTCCCAGGTGTCAGCGGACAAGATAGAGAAGTTTGGTCCCTCTGTCGCAAATGCTGCAGAGCATGAAGCACCAGTACATGTGCTGGGGAAATGCCCCAACAACTCCCTCCTCATAATAGGCCGAAATCATAGAGTGAAGTACGAGTTAATGAAGCTAAGAAAGAGATTTTGCCTGCTTCGACGAGGTCTACTGTGTCGATACGGATGGATCCACAAGATATGCGGATATTGTTGCTTTCCCTAAGAAGGGGAAGTCGGTAATCATTCTGGATCCCACCGTGAGATATGAAAATAACGAACTTAACCAGGCAAATAAGGTAGATAGGGAAAAGAAGGAAATTTACCATAAATGCATAAACTTCCTCAAGGAGAAGTTTCGTGAGGGCTTCGGAGAACGAGACCAACGTGAGAGGCCTCTGGTACGGACCCAGCTCAACTAGGAGCTTCAAGGAGGAACTCGGGGTCGATGTTCAGAACGGAAAATATAATGCTCGACTCACTGGGAATCATCCACCACCACATGCATGCCAATTATTGAGTAATGGATGCATGTCATGCTGAGGAAGGATGACATGCATATATTGCATATCTTATTTATTATTTTATTTGTCACTTTATTATTTTTGTATACATTTTTAATATTTATTCTTTATTTATTGTATATTAATTTTAACATAGTTTGTTGAATTTTCTTGAATTTATATTTGTTACTTAAGTATCTTTCATATAACTTCTCATATCTCTATCAATAATTTATCCTTTATTCTGTTAAAGGCACATTGGGTTGAAACCAAAATATGAAAGGGAAAAAGAAGGAAAGAAAAGAAAAAAAGAGAGAAAGGGGACAGGATGGAAAAGGAGGAAGTCATGTTCTTGTGTTATATATTACTAATGTTTATAACTATTATTGTATACCTGGTTAGGTTTATTTATCGTAAGATTAAAAATATTGCCTGATTAGACTAAAATAAGTATGCTGTGTGACTAGCAGTCCAATGAACTTTGGCAGAACAACTTTTTTATTTTTTTCCTCCTTTGTTATCTTGTTTACGTTTATTTCCGTAGTCAGTGTATTTTTGTTTTTTTAATTAAATTATTTTTTAAAATTCAATAGTATGAATCTGAAATATATCTTTGTTGAAAAATAACTTCTATTTCAAGATATATCATACACCGTTTAGTTTATCTAGCAATTGCTGACTAAACCGGCTTACAAAGCTTACGTTTGCTATATATAGATGTAATTAGAGGAATCATCTTTCAATTTATAACTATTTCCCATAATCCATTTGTAAAATTGATTTATACGAAATCTATAAATACAATTTGAATTCCTTATGTAAATTTACTATTACTGATAATCTTTTACGCATATAATTTTTTTTTTTTACTCGAAAAATCTTTCAGAGATGATTAATTGTTTGATAAGTGTACCAAAAAAACAAAACACTAAAATTGAAACGGAATTTTGTTTCGTAAAAATATCATTTCCTCCATATGGGGGCCACTGTGAGGTTATCAATGTTTCTGATTATGAATTTACTATGCGTTTTTGATAGCTAATTTTGATTACTATTTCATTGAGAGTTTTTGTTACATTTTTTAAGAGGGGCGTCCACGCCAAATCAACACACTTTTGAACCTTACCATCTCAGATTTTCTTCGAATTTCGCACAAATGTTCTATAGGTCAGAGATGGGGAAAAATAGCAATATATGAAACTGATAACTAAAATTGCCACTGATACGACCCTTACTCATGAATGAACTATTAATAAATAAATAAAGTTATTTTACCCCAATTTTTTATTACTTTAATGATTACTGCCTACGATTACTAGTCAAAATTGATGAGTTTGCCTGGTATTGGTTGGGGGAATACAAAATGGTGGCTGTTTCAAAGCGTTATAAAAAAAAATTCATTATTCATTCACACTAAAACAGCTAATAGTAAATTATTTAAAGTAGAGGAAATTTGCTAAAATATGATTCTTAGTCTTTCTGTTTATGTTGAATAGTTCCCGAAATACAGTTTTTTACAAAGCAATATTTTATAAAATACATACTGAAAAATCAGTAATTAGAGAATTTATTGTGGAAAATATTTATCTCAGGTACCATCAGACATACAGGATTCTGTTTAATAACGAAACCTGATGCTATTAATTTATGAATACAAGTATATATATTAAGAAGCAGAAATGGGCAATAATCAGCTATAGTTGAAACTTATTTTTTTAAATCCTTTATTTATTGTTATTTACAACTGTATAACGTATTTACAACAAGTCAAGTTACTGTCGGTGAGATAGTGACATGAGACAAACATGTGGAGAATCTACCCATTGGTAGAATTCCAATAACATTTCTAGAGGAGAAGATCCCGAGGCCATCTTCTTTTCAGATGCCTAAGAGGACTATTAGTTAATGAAGGGGAAGCCAGGTTAGAAAAAGTGGATTTGGGTGGTTAGGAAGTTTATCATTGAAGGAATGGTATCTGGTAGTTGAAACTAATAGTTACAGTTGCCATGGATACGACCCTTATTCATGAATGAACCATTGATAATATAAATATCGTATCCATGGCAATTTTAGCTGTTAGTTTAATAGTTGCCCAACTGTGCTAAGAAGAACTGACAATTTTTTTTTTTCATAGTGAGGACCACTATTAGTGATTTTAGAGGAGTTAAAGAGTAAAAAATTAAAAGTTACTAATATTCCAGTTAATAAAATCGTACCACGTAAAAACTAT
>NW_027111434.1:82520-85088 GCF_000696795.3 Halyomorpha halys
TTTTCATAAACCCGAACAACTAGAAACGATAGCGAATTTATCTTGGGAAATGTCATAAAAACTAATACTACGAAGATAAACCTGATAAAATACTTTACGGCACATTAAACTAGCTTTAATTTGAGTGCTAAGTGTCCATACGATTCATCGTTCCTAAGATAAAGATTTCCCACAATAAGTTCTCTAACTACTGATTTTCTGTATATATTTTATGAAATATTGCTTTTTAAAAAGCTTTATCTTCGGGACTATTCAACATGAAAAACTCTACAAGGGCTCATATTTTAGAAAATTTACTCTGATTTAAATGAGTTTCCATCAGGTTTTCTAATCTTGTTGGTAGTTTAAAAAATAGGGAGTTCTTAGTGAAAAATTAATTTTTTTATAAAGTTTTGAAATTTTGTATTCTATAACCGCAAATTTTGATTTAACCTTAGTTATATGTTTATCGTTTATAGTTGCCCACGCTCAGCGGAGAAGGGGTGAGTTAAAGGAAAATAAAAAAAAAAAAATATAATCACAAAAGGAAAACAAAGGACAGAACAATAAAAAATTACTCCTTAGGCGCCACGTTATTTTTTCTTGGAAATAACGAAAACCCCGACACAATATCGCTAAAATATACCACTATATAAACAATTGTTGAATTATGACCACGAGCGAATACCTTTACATGTAGATCACAGAAAACCTAGGGGTGTTACCTACCCACCTGTTGAATTATCGTAATATTACGTGAACAACAACAAAAAAAAAGAAAAGTAAATTAACAAGTTGAAAGCAGAGAAAGAACAGCAGAACTATATGTACAAGAGTTTAATAATAAGAAAAAATATATATACGGAGAATGAAAAAGGAAAAAAAAAGAATTCTTATCAATTAATAAAACAATTAAAACTTATAGGTTGACTTAACCTTAACCTTAATCACTATATTATTCAAAAGAGTATAAAAGTGAATATAAAATAAAACTTAGTTCAAACCCCACGTAGTCCTCCACTTCTAGTGTTAATGACCGTCCATTGAAGCAAAACACCATAATTTTGAAAAAACAAAACATATATGACAACATTTCTCATATGGTGATTTTCCAGTTCAAACAGTAAAGACAGAGGGCCTTTAAACTATTACCACTTCACATTGAACAATCGTAACGTGTTCCAAAATCAAACTGTCACCTTCACAAAACCAAAACCCACTCGTCTGAACATACGTGTTCCAAAATCAAAACTGTCGCATTCACAAAAACAAAACCCACTCGTCTAAAAACATATCCCTCGTGTTTTGTTTTCACCATGACAACCGTAACAATTCCCCTAACTATACTTGGCAGACTCATCAAATTTGAACATTAATTATACATAGTGTCCATTAATGTAATAAGAAATTGGGGTGAAATAACTGCTCTCTTTTCCACTGGGTACCTTGAGTATAAGATAAAATTCATTTGAGGATATAGTAGGATGATACGGACTCTTTACTTTCCGTTGTAGAGAGGTGACGGGTTTATGAAAATATGTTTACTCACCTTTGCTATTTCTGGATTCTATTGGATATAGTAGACAAGCTAACAGTGGGACTAGTGCTGAAAGAGATGGGTACTGCATGGTGTCTGAACTGCTAGCAGTGTCACCCACATCACAATATATACCCTCATCCTGAGTTTCATCACGCTTTATGTAACCCAATGTGTTTTTGGTTGTTTCTATAATCAGCTTTTACATATATGGATCAATTAAATATGGTCAAAATGATGAAAATCTTAGTTCTACTAGTGAAATATCACAATTTTTTATCTTACCTGTAACCATATTTCATATTATATTATTCCGAAAAAGTACATCCAATATGGTCCGTAAAGTTGACAGAATCTATTCATAGAAATGATATGACATAAATGAAATTTATTAGTTACACTTTTTATTATCAGGGGGCTGTGGAGGATGCTTCTACGATTTATAAGCTAGAACAGTACAATGTGAATAAATTTAGCGTTAAAACTATGGGTTAAAAGTATGGGGTGAACTTGATTAAAAATAAGAATACAATATAAAAAAGGATAAAATATGTAATAAATATAATATTACAGGATCAGAGCCTTAACACATGGAGGAGAACTAACAGTGAACTGCTTGCAGAGACTGGTCAGTCAATATCTCATGATATGAAGGCATGGAGGATATGTGGCTCGAAGCAATCCATCAGGACGCCTTTACACAACTATGAATGACAGAACAGAAGACGAGAGATCACTTGGGAGGTAAAAAACCATATGGTTAGGCAGAATTAACAAAAATTCGAAAGAGCTGCATGCAACAACATAGGCAGGCCTGGAGAACACTGGTTCGGGTGGCCAAAGATCTACAAGGTCCAAGAACCAATCGAAAAAAAATACATAAATAATGTTATTAAGTTTTATATGTGTATTAGTTCTTCTGGTAAAGGATTAAATAGATATGGTATCATATAATTTGTAGAACGTTTACCAAATGTGTTATTCAATTTGGTGGTTCAATAAATTTAGTTGTTTTTTTTTTAACATTTTTAAAATATTCGTTTTCTTTTCTA
>NW_027111434.1:85703-87318 GCF_000696795.3 Halyomorpha halys
TCGTGGCCATCTTCTTTTCAGGCGCCTCGGAGGATTATCAGGAATGGAAGAGGATGCAAGATTAGAAACTAGGGGGTTTGAGTGGTTAGAGAGTTTATTATGGAAGGAGTGATATGTGGCTCGGGCTAGATCGGCTATATAAGCAACATTTAGGTCTTTATGGATGATTTTTTTTGTGACAAAGTAAGGAGCATTGAGGATTTTACGAAGGATTTTGGATTGTAAGGATTGGATACGAGAGTAATTCGAAGGTTTAGTGGAGCCCCAAAGCTCAACTCCATATTTCTCATGCAAATCTGGACAGATTGGCCTTATTACAGTCATGTAGATCAGTCTTTTGTAATGTGTTGGAAGTTTAGACCGTTTGTCTAGTATGTGCTGTAATAGTCGAAATCGACTTGCAGTTTCCTGTCTTTTCAGTCTTGTGTGAGGATTCCAGGTTAATTGTTTGTCCAAATGTAGTCCAAGGTAGCGGCTCTGTTCGACAGGGGTAAGAGTAACATCATTAAATGAAACTGTAGAGCAGTCGGTAGGTTTACGACTAAGGGTAAAGGTTCTTTGGTGGGATTTGTTGGAATTTATCTTAAACCCTCCAATTACGACACCATTCTTCGTGGGCTGTGATATGGGATTGGAGAGTTTGGGATACAATTAATAGGTTATTATTAACTGCGAGTACACATGTGTCATCGGCATACATTGCTGATATTTATGTTTCCTTTTCATTTCTTTCATTATCTTTATTTTTCCCTTTTTTTAACGAAAATAGAGCAAATCGAATGTAATAGCAGAAATAATTCAAAAGAACAAAACAAGCGTGTGAATACCGGACGTTTGTTGCTTCCTTTGTTTACCAAGCATTTTGTACAAGTGAAGAGTCAAACCTGTAGATCCAGCGTTATAATTGATTAACCTGACAATGTCTAGAAATGATCAATATCCCTATGACCTAATGAGTTCTGTTTATTCTATCAGCTGTATGTTGTTACCTAACAGCGAACCCCTATGGCAAACGTAATAGTGGGATAATTGTTACCGTTTCACGAGCTAATAGTCGACTAATTATCTTCAAATTTTTCTAATGATTGCGCCATTTTAAAATATTACAGGAACTTTGAAAACATTATCATTCTAAATAATAAATTCAGGAAGTCTAAAATGGAACAGTTGTTTATTTCATCAATATAAAACTGAAATAATGTCAATCCGATGCCAAATCAACCCTTGGAGGAATGAGCTATTGCCACTGCTAATGGACCCGCATATTGTCAGTCAGATTGACAATAATACCTAAGATGGACGCTCGGACTGATCGTATGGATCATCGAACAACTTTTGAAATCGTTTCATTCAAAATTTGAAGTAAAGTTGAACTGCCAGTGCTTTATTCATATAGTGTGTTTCACTTAATTCTTGTCGGCAAATGGAAAGGAGTAGGTGTGTCTATAGCTGTAAGTAATCAAGAAGAGCGTCGTTTATAGCTAATGGAGCCAAACCTATTTATCAATGGTTCATACATGAATTAGTACAAGAGCCCAAGAGGAGAAAAAAGGCAGTTATCTCACCCCAATTTTTGATTACTTTAATGAAAACTATGTATAATTACTAGTCAAAA
>NW_027111434.1:87368-89808 GCF_000696795.3 Halyomorpha halys
AATTAACATTTTGTGAGTTTATTTTGTCAAATATCATAAAAACTACTACTCCTACATAAACATTATTAACTATTTTGTGGTAAATTTAACTTGCTTTAATTTGAGCGCTGGCAGACATCAGTACGTCCAATGGTTTCTGAAATGAAATTTTTCATAAATCAAATTTATTGTCCGCACAACTATAAATCAATTTATTTTAGCAAACATAGTGAAAACTACTATTCCTACGAAGGTAACTTCTTGTTCTTAGCCCTGATGAAGGCTAGAAACTCTGGCCGAAATGTTGGCATGATTAAATAAGTTCTCTCAACTTATTTGTGTTATTTACTTATATGTCACCCCTAACCATCTCCTCCTCAAACATATTATCTATGGTCAACTATGTTCGCATCATTATAAGAATGTCTATACAAAACTACATATATATGTAATTATTGAATGGAAGTTAGTAACTCTGCTTGCAAAAAGAAGAGATTTTCAATCAAAATATATAAACTTGGATAAACAAGCAGAATTTAATGTAAATAAGTGGAATATGGTCCGAGTACGGTAAAAAAAACTCAAAAAGTGATAACTATTTTTATTTGTGCCAACGTTTCGCCCCACGTTGCAGGGCTTCGTCAGGGCTAAAAAAGTTACAAACAATAACATAAGTAGAAAAATAAATGGAAAATTACAAGGGTATAAAATGAAACGTAAAAATTAAGTAAGAAAAATAAAAGGTTATAAACAATAAATGAAAACCGAAATAGTAACAGAAAAAAGAAAATACAAATTAACAGATGAAAAGGGGGATAAGAATAAAATTAAGAAAATGAACAAGACAGAATTCTAAATAAACTCAAAACAAGCTTTCTTCTAGTAACGAATCGAAAAAGACATGGAACTAGAATCTTGGTTTCCATTTACAAGAAAGCATCAGTCGGACTGATAGATTAGGGGCCTTTGTGATTGAATCAGTCTGACTTTTGAATGATGACTGTCATTCGGACTGATTGTGCAGGGGTTTACCTTTGACACTATATTTATTTATATTGGATTAATAAATTACATATACACGAATAGTAAACGTTATTTACATTAATATGGACACAAATACGTGCAAATTATTTACATTAATATAAATACAAAGACATATATAAATATGACATAACTTACAAACATAAATTAAAATTTAAAGCGTATTATTGATGGAATATAAAGTATGACTACATAAATAATCATAATGACTGCATATATAATCAGGAATATTATTAAAAGAAAGAAATAATATGTCAGATTCACGGATTACCATAGTAGACGAAGCTGAAGCGTGGAGCCCCAAATAGCAAAATTCTCCGGGGTATAAAAAAAAATTTAATTATTTAACTTCATTAAATTAGAGATGTTGGAAATGGCCGAAATAGATAAAAAAAAAACTCTTCATAAAATATCCTAACAAATATGAAAACAAACTCTTAAATTTAAAGTCTCTTTTCTTTTCTTTGAAATACAGTGGAGAGGAAAGGGTCCGAACTTTGTTTTTTCTTTATTTCTTGAAATTTAGATTTAACTGTATTTAAGCTAAATATATTAAAAGTAAATATGGTAGGTTATAATGAAATGAAAGATTTTTGAAGAAACTACCCATTGATAGGTCTCTAATTACATTTCTATTTTTGAAGGTCTCGAGTTCATCTTCTTTTCAGGCGCCTGGAAGGATTATCAGGAATAGAAAATAGTGGTTTTGGATAGTTAGATAATCTATAATGGAAGGATTGATGTCTGATTCAGATTAGATCGGTTACATATGGAACGTTAAGGTATTTATGGATGATTTTATTTGTGACAAATTAAGGAGCATTGAGGATATTGGATTGTAAGGATTGGATACGAGAGGAATCTGAAGGTTTAGTGGAGCCCCAAAGCTCAACTCTGCAAGTCCAAATAGGTCTTATATAGTCACGTAAACCAGTCTTTAGTAATTGATAGGAGGCTTAGACCGTTTGTATTCAAGTGCTATAACAGTGGGAATCGACGTGCAGTTTCCTGTCATTTCATTCTTTTATGAGGATTTCAAGTCAGTTGTTTATGCAGATTTAGTCTGATGTAGCGGATATGTAGGGTAGTCTCGGGTGGTATGTGGGGATGGCTTGGCGCGCAGACTCAATTATAGGGGTATTCATGATGTTGTGTTAAATGTAAAATGTTTTACCATGTTAACTGTTATAAATATAGTATTGTGAGCAGCCCTATTTAAAGTCATATTGAATGCATAAGAGCTTCTTGCAGATTTTCTGAGCAACTCGTTTTATAACCTTTCTCTCCAGAATCAAGATGAGATAATTATCAAATGTCATTACATTATTATTATTATTGTTATTATTGTCATCCATTGCTTTATTAGTTATAAAAACATCCAAAACAATACTAACAGCATCAAAACTCAAACTACGAGCAA
>NW_027111434.1:89858-90630 GCF_000696795.3 Halyomorpha halys
TATTATTGTTATTATTGTCATCCATTGCTTTATTAGTTATAAAAACATCCAAAACAATACTAACAGCATCAAAACTCAAACTACGAGCAAGTAACCTAACACAACAACAAAAATGGTGGCGAGCTCAGATGGTCTGTTGCGTGACGTCATTCTCCATTTAACAGACTCTCAGCCATGTTATATATTATATCGTTTTAACATGATAAAAGGAGGAAATATTTCTCCATTTAACATAACTTTTTCCATTTAACACACTTTAACATGTTAAACTAAGGGTATTCATGATATTGTGTTAAATGTAAAATGTTTTACCATGTTAAATTTTATAAGTATAGGATCGTGAGCAGCCCTATTTAAAGTCATGTTAAATGGTAAATGCATAACAGCTCCTAACAGAATTTCTGAGAAACTTTTTTAGCAACCTTTCCTTCCAAAACCTCATGTTATTGTTTACTTCTAAGTTCTGATTACAGTAATTTATTACAACATGCCTAAAATAAGTGAAAAGTAGAAGTGTAAAAGTTTGGCTACTGATTGTATTTTTAAAAAGTCCAAAACGCAAGACAAAAGAAAAAAAACAAAACACAAACTACGAGTGAGTAACCCAACACGACAACAAATAAAACGGCGACAAGCTTATCTGGTCTGTTTCGTGACGTCATTCTCCATTTAACAGGCCTAGCAACAGGCTCTCTACCATGTTAAATGTTATATCATTTTAACATGAGGGGTATTCATGATGTTGTGTTAAATGTTAAATGTTTTACCATGT
>NW_027111434.1:90680-93221 GCF_000696795.3 Halyomorpha halys
AGATATAGATTTCTCAAAATAAATTAACTAACTACTAATCTTTCTGTAGATTTTTAAGAAATTTTTCTTTTTAAAAAAGCTATATCTCGAGAACTATTGGACGAAAGTAGCTCTTTTAGGGCTAATATTTCAGCAAATTTACTCTACTTTAAATAATGTCCTCTTAGATTTTCTAGTGTTGTTGGTAGTTTTTAAGATATACAGCTCCGAATGAAACATCAATGGTTTTGAAACAGCCGCCATTTTTTAATCCTCCTCCTATACTTGGCAGACTCATCAATTTTGACTAGTAATTATAGGGGTCATAAAAAAGTAATAAAAATGAAAGTATTTGAGTACTTTTAGTCACAGTAGATAAAATTATTAAATATTAAAATTCGTGAAGAATTATCATAATCCATAAATTTATAATAACAAATATAATTTCAATCCCTAACGTTAAGCAATGAAGAAATACAGATCAAAATAGACACATCACCAATGCAATTACTTTAAATTGTCAATATTCCTCATTATAAGACTTAAAATTTCGGTATTAAATTACTAAACATTATGACTCTTAACTTAAATCACAACAACCCAAAAAATTCTAACTAAATTAGGACTAATAATTGAAAACATTATATATAAAAAACAATAAATGAAAACAAGGAACTTTGAATAAAGTAAATCATATATATGAAAATCAGAGGAAAAGATGGTTGGGGGTGCGATAATTAAATAACATAAATATCCCCTACCCTTTTCGCTATGGAAGTTAGTAACTCTGCTTACAAAAAGAAGAGATTTTCAATCAAAATATATAAATATGGATAAATAAACAGAATTTAATGTAAATAAATGGAATATGGTCCGAGTGCGGTCAAATTAAACATAAATAGTAATATTATATACTATTTTTATTTGAGCCAACGTTTCGCCCCACGTTGCAGGGCTTCGTCAGGGCTAAAAAAGTTACAAACACTAACATAAGTAAAAAAATAAATGGAAAAATACCAGGTTATACAATGAAACGTAAAAATTAAATAAAAAAAAAATTAAAGTTTATAAACAATAAATGAAAACCGAAATAGTAACAGATAAAAAAAAGAAATATAAAAGAAAATACAAATTAAGAGATGAAAAAGGGAGATAAGAATAAAATTAAGAAAAAGGGAAGAAAATGAACGAGACAGAATTCTAAATAAACTCAAAAAACCTTTCTTTTAGTAACGAATCGAAAAAGACACGGAACTAGAATCTTGGTTTCCATTTACAAGAAAGCATCAGTGGACTGATAGATTAGGGGCCTTTGTGATTGAATCAGTCTGACTTTTGAATGATGACTGTCAATCGGACTGATATGATTATAGATTATCTAACTATCCAAAACCACTATTTTCTAACCTTTTCTATTCCTGATAATCCTTCCAGGCACCTGAAAAGAAGATGAACTCGAGACCTTCAAAAATAGAAATGTAATTAGAGAGCTATCAATGGGTAGTTTCTTCACAAATCTTTCATTTCATTATAGCCTACCATATTTACTTTTAATATATTTAGCTTAAATACAGTTAAATCTAAATTTCAAGAAATAAAGAAAAACCAAATTTCGGACCCTTTCCTCTCCACTGTATTTCAAAGAAAAGAAAAGAGACTTTAAATTTAAGAGTTTGTTTTCATATTTGTTAGGATATTTTATGAAGAGTTTTTTTTTTTTATCTATTTCGGCCATTTCCAACATCTCTAATTTAATGAAGTTAAATAATTAAATTTTTTTTTATACCCCGGAGAATTTTGCTATTTGGGGCTCCACGCTTCAGCTTCGTCTACTATGGTAATCCGTGAATCTGACATATTATTTCTTTCTTTTAATAATATTCCTGATTATATATGCAGTCATTATGATTATTTATGTAGTCATACTTTATATTCCATCAATAATACGCTTTAAATTTTAATTTATGTTTGTAAGTTATGTCATATTTATATATGTCTTTGTATTTATATTAATGTAAATAATTTGCACGTATTTGTGTCCATATTAATGTAAATAACGTTTACTATTCGTGTATATGTAATTTATTAATCCAATATAAATAAATATAGTGTCAAAGGTAAACCCCTGCACAATCAGTCCGAATGACAGTCATCATTCAAAAGTCAGACTGATTCAATCACAAAGGCCCCTAATCTATCAGTCCGACTGATGCTTTCTTGTAAATGGAAACCAAGATTCTAGTTCCATGTCTTTTTCGATTCGTTACTAGAAGAAAGCTTGTTTTGAGTTTATTTAGAATTCTGTCTTGTTCATTTTCTTAATTTTATTCTTATCCCCCTTTTCATCTGTTAATTTGTATTTTCTTTTTTCTGTTACTATTTCGGTTTTCATTTATTGTTTATAACCTTTTATTTTTCTTACTTAATTTTTACGTTTCATTTTATACCCTTGTAATTTTCCATTTATTTTTCTACTTATGTTATTGTTTGTAACTTTTTTAGCCCTGACGAAGCCCTGCAACGTGGGGCGAAACGTTGGCACAAATAAAAATAGTTATCACT
>NW_027111434.1:95347-117363 GCF_000696795.3 Halyomorpha halys
GTGTGACGTCATTCTCCATTTAACAGACCAAGTAACAGACTCTCAAATCATGAATACCCCTTATGGCTGCCGTGAAGTGGTCGATGTAGTTGTCCACTTCTTCCACAGAGCGCAGTGATGGTACAGTTTCCAGCCTATGGCAGACCTCCTCTTTGAATCGGCTCCAGTCGGCCTCCTGGTTCAGCCGTTGGCTCAGAGTTGCCCCCGTGTACTTGATAGGTCACCGGACGGTGACATGATGAGGTTGTCTAGTCATCAGGTCTATTGTCGACGAGAAGCCTGTCCCAAAATGGCGGAAAGTATGTGTGCCCGTAAAGACAGTTTTTACTATCTGTCTTGCCGCCAGGTTCGCTGAAGTGTTATGCCATAGAATGTGTCTGGCGTTGAAGTCTCCCACTGGCCAGTGATCCGTCTTCCGTCACATGTGTCTATGGGCTGCCGCAGTTCTGGTACTGACCCTCTAGAACGTGAGTAGATTCCCGTGATGTAAGTGGGTTGGTGCATTATTTCTTGGACTGTGAGATGACTTGCCCTCTTCTGAAGTTTGCCCTTTTATTTTAGATATACTGTCTTCTCTAAATATCGTTTATAAACAGAATTCCGTACAATTATCTTTTTGAATAATGTTTCACTACAATTTTCGAAGAATGAACTAGATTATAAAATTTCCCAAATTTTCGTATTTTCAAATTGTCGAGGAGGAGGGGTGACACTCTTCTCGATCCCTCTTATGTTCCTGCAGACGATATATTCAGTTTGCAGTTTTTAATTCTATCAAATTTCGTTTAATAATTATTTTATGTTTTTTACTAAATAATTGGAAAGTACAGTTTAAACAAATTAATTAAAGGTTCTGTGAAAGCGTACGCATATCTTTATTAGAAAAAATAATATTTCACTGAAAACAGTACAGTTGGCAGCTATGTCAATACCTACAATTTTGTATTGAAAAGTTTTTCACACATGCAAAACGCATTTCTTAACATTAATTAAAAACTTTTGTATATTTTAACACATTTTATTATAATTTCATCATCAATATTTGTGTGAATTATATAGAGAAATATTTTTAGTTACTGACTGTTTTTTTTTTGGAATTCATTTTTGGGCTAGAGATAAATACTGCAAACCCAGGTTTTAAATTCCATAGTGAATGATATTAAAATTTATTTGAACTATTAGGAAATAAATTAGACTTGGTTTAGAGTTCTAACAGGATTTGAAGGTGCATAGTCCACTTTACTTTGACTACTAGTCCAATTCTTTGACAAAATTAACATGCAGAACTTCAAACTTGTCTTTCTTATATTGCTGAATACTCCTCACTGGCTACCTGAAGCAGAAGCAGGTAAATGTTTATTAAATAATCATACTTTTTTTAAAAAAATACTATTTCAATATTTTTTTTTTTTAATTTTCCTTAAGTATTCTGTGAAATTTTTAGAATTTACTGTAACATCATTGGTGTCATTTATTGTCATCTGTCATATTTTTTTAATCATGAACTTTTTACTTTGAAAGGTTCTCCACATAATTCTATTGAGCCTCAATATTATATTTCATTTACTTAATTTAATTATACAATCATATATTTAAGTAACACTCGATATTTCATACTCAATTGTTATAAATGTGCAACCTCTGTTATATGATCTCAAAAATAATTCATGATTTGTATAAGTTAATAATGTAGTGGTTATAATTATAATTTAATTTAAATTATTTAATAATATCAATGGCTAAATATTTTGACTTAATTTATGTAAAGCATTTGTTTTGTAATTATTTTTGTCTTGGTAGTGCAATTGAGATTTTTTATAATAATATTTTGTAAAACTCGTTCCAGCAAAATTTTTTTCCTGTTCAAAGGTTTTTTAATAGGTGTATAGTTTTTATTTAATAAAATTAAGACTGAAAATGGTATTTTATTCATTTAAAAAATGTTTAGATATTTGAAATAATTATTTATTCATCATATTTTTCCATTAGGCTCACTAGAAAAATTATTGGTATACCAAGCACTAGTCATCAGTTGTTTGTTGATACTTTTAAAATATCCAAATCATTTTTTAGACAGTTGCAAAGAAGATAGGCATTTACTATGCTAATAATTTAATTGTTTATTTTTTTTTTTAAGTACTCAGTGAAGCAAAGAAATTATTAACCCTGTATTATATAAACCTATATACTATAGATAGAAGCTCTATCTCTATGATCAATTTGTACTAATGAGATTTTGTGGTTTTAATTCTCAATTATTGGGAAATAATGAGTAGTTATTTGGTTATTGATTGTTGTTTGTGAAACTGAACGCTTTGTTTGGAATCTTACAATAATAATCTATCTATATAATTATTATCTTTTTTTCTATTTGCATTAATTATATAATTATATAAATTAACAATATTTAAAACTCTAAAACTTTTATACAAAATGATTATAAATGGGTATTTTCTTGTATTGCATTTATTACAACTTGTATCCCGGTATGATATAGATCTAGTAAAGATTTGAAGTACTTTCTAAATGATATTTTCATATTCTTCCACCAGAGCAATTCATAATTTTTTAAATAATTCCTATGAAGTTCAACGTTTCTTCAGGGAGTCACTATGGATATCTTTAAAAACTTTAACAAAGATCCCTTTTTCTTAAAAATGGTTGAAGCTATTTTAATAAAATTTCACATGAATTTTATTTTTGGCATACTGGACCTACTTAATTATAAAACACTTCTTTATTTTGTTAATTATTTATCTATTTACTTTCATGCTCATAACATACTGTATATCATTTATTTTTATACTCATTATATTAGTTAATTTTTTTTCATTATTTACAACGAGCACTGTTTGTTTTAAATATTATTTTCTGCTTTCATTATTATTATTTTATTTTTTCATTTTCTAATGCATCTAAAAAATATTATTTTGTACAAATGTTTACAATTCCTGCATCACCTTCTCATAGTATTATTTGTTATCTTCTTAATTACTTGTTTTGTTTTTAGCCCTGATGAAGAATATAAACAAATCATCATTTAAGCTGAAATGTCAGCACGTATAAAATAAAATTAGTTTAATTTATTTGTATACATTACTACTCTACAGATCACACCCCAACCTTGTTCTCATATTGAATCTATGGTCAACTATATGCACATCATTAGAATAATAATCAAGAAATGAAAATTAATTTTATTTTTTCAATTTGTTTATTACTAATCTCCATTATCTATATTACTTACTAATTGATGTGGGTTCTAATCTTGTCTACAGATAATTATCTTAAATATCAGATTGAAGTAATTTTGACCATAACACAACTGGTAACATTTGTATACTTTTTATGTTATGTTATTTATTCAATATGTTTGCATTTAATACTATACTTATTTATTCATTTATATAGAAATGGATTATACAACCTAAAAAAAATATAATAAATAAATAAGATAAATTAATTCATAATATTAAAATGTATGACAATGGCCATCTATTACACTGTGAGTAAAGTTATTGATGGCTGAAACCTTGAGATTGGACACTTTTTTTGTCCCACAACATAATAGTCCCTATAAGATGACTACAAATCATTCAGTTTAATCTTTACTGAATGATCATCAGTGTCAAAGGGATTTTTTTTCTATAAAAACTTTCAATAAAATCATAACACAGCAGTTCTTTTTCTTTCACCTAATTATATATTTTTATCTTGTTTAGGAACAATATGGATCTCTAATAACTTCCAGATGGCACACATCCAAAAGAAAATTCTACCAAGACTAAAAAGAACTGTTGATCCCAGTTTAGCTGTTGAAATTCTGCTTAGAGATAAAGAATCTACAATGTTGAAGACTGCTGGAGACTCCTACCTCTCTGAAGCTATGGAGCATATGGACGCACCTTCACTCTTAAAACTTCTAGGTAATTATATATTAATTAATTATTTTGTAAGGAAGTACTGTTACTAGACCAACGGTTACGCAAGGAGGTGATTTGTTCAAATCCAGACCCTACCACCAGATTATTATCCTATTAATAGTGATTCTGTGTTGGAGTGATCCTGACCCACAGGGCTTATTAACAGCTACAGAACTGACTTATGGCTACAGTAAAACAGAAAATAATTATCTTAGTTTAAAAATAATTATATATATAAAATTAGATATATTCATCTTTGACCCACTAATGGTAAGGTCAGGGTCGGATCCAACCCACAACAGATTATTTCCATCGTTGCTCCTTGAGACGGAAAGGCATGACTTATGCAGTTCTTGAACTCTGTTTTTCTTTATTTAATTACCATTGCTAATCACTCAGGTAATTAAAATACCTCCTACATACTTCTCTGATTTTTTTGTCTGAGTCGATTATGACCTTTACTGTTACTACTACAAATTTAACATTAATTTAAGTTTGTTTTTTTTTATTATGCAAAATTAACAGTTTTGTTTTATAATAATAAAGTGTAGACATTTTTTAGAAATTACGCTATAACAAAACAACTAAAATAAAGTATAAGTAATGAACTATGCAATATTTTTTTTAGAATGTTCAATATACCTGGTGTAAATAACTTTGAGACTCTTTCTCAATCTATGCTCTTGGAAAAGGGTACAAAATGCAGTGTCATCTTTAAAATCTTAGAGCCCAATTGGCCCATGCTAAGGGCCCCTCAATTTATAGCTCCCCTCATCCCCCCAAACTCGGTAAATTAAAACTAATAAAAAATGTACTGAGAAGTACGATAAAGTCAAGAAAGATAGATCGGCTTATTACTGATAACGTTAAAAACAGATGTACAAACAAAAATTTACTTTGAAGAAATAATTCATTATTTTAAAAGTTTTTCACCTTTGAAATATTACAATATACTACCCAAAGTTGTTGAGAATATAATTTGTAGGGTCCAGAAATCCCAAAGTACTCCCTCTAGATTAAAGATGGCCCTGACGAAACATCTTCCAAAGAACTTTGAAGGAAAATTAAATGGAACAGTTCACTATGTTTAAAATATTTTTTTAAAGTAAGCCTGATTTGTTA
This sequence comes from Halyomorpha halys, assembly GCF_000696795.3. Classification (NCBI taxonomy): domain Eukaryota; kingdom Metazoa; phylum Arthropoda; class Insecta; order Hemiptera; family Pentatomidae; genus Halyomorpha; species Halyomorpha halys. Next base: position 100,393 of record NW_027111434.1, read on the forward strand.
ATATTTTTTTACTACTGCTATCTGCTACTATCAGAAAGTATAGTACATCTAAGATGAGTTTGCCTGTGAGTAAAGGAGGGGGAAGGGTGCACAGTGCCAAACGTTCTCCCGCCATCCCCCCACTCTTCTATCTTCTCTCCATTGAGTCAACTGGACTTCCTTTCCCGTAAGGTGTAAATTAAAAAAAAAAAATTAATAAATAGGAAGAATTGTAGGAGAAGGAACTCGAAAAAACTAATTGTGAGCAGCTGCTTGACTGGGTTGAGTTGCTAGTACACAGCATACTAGTCAGTCAGACAATCGACAATCTTGAAAGGGATGAGAGAGTTTTAGTTCTGAAACTGGCTCTTTTCCACATCCAGCTCCTCCAAAAAATTACTTGTTGCAAGAGGGATGGTTCCTCTACCACCAAACCAAAGCCCTTTCACCGAAAATTGTTTTCGCCAAATTCATCCATATATTTTTCTTGTAAATAAGGAATACATTTTATATAAATGTTCTCTTTCTCTGCCTTTATCTCATCACTAATAACAAACGATAACAGCATTTGTTAATAAAAACGTTTTGTTATAGACTGCCATAACCTCCTGGTAGGTGGGGCTATGGTGAAGAGGGTGCACAACCCCCTCCCTACAGGCAAACTCATTTTAGACATAATTTACATATAATTTTGCAATCAAAGTAATTTTGATTTTACAACCCATAGTTAGTAATGAGTCATATTTAAAAACTTACTAAACCAATAGGTAAACTGAAGGAAGAGTATGTTGCAAAAGCAGAAAAAGATGATACTGAAGAGGTTAGGAGTTCTTTTGATAAACTGATGGAAACTCTCGTAACAATGTCGAATTCACCAAGGCGTCCAAAATCAGGACCTGCTGAAATACTCAGTCAACTTTCAGAAGAAGAACTAGAAGATGAAATTGTAATGTATGATGGAGATTTTTACAGTGATGAAGAATACAGTGAAGAAGAAGAGAGTAGTAATCCTTCACTCTTAGCACTTCAATCATGGAATCAAAAAATCAGTGGTGTATGGGATTGGTAATCGAAAAAATAGTATTTTAAAACTTTTTAAATACAGCAATTTTTGCTGTGATCCTTTATTTTAATTACTTATTACTAGTTCGATACTACTGCTTATTTAAAAACTCGTTTTAAATACTTAAATTTTATTAATATTAAATATATGCTTTAAAAATAATTGAATTTAATTGTTCAATGTTTCAGTTACCGTGTTAGCTAAGTTTATTTATAAATTTTGTTATGAACTAATTAAATAGCATTCTTAGTTCAGATTAGAAAACTATTAATTTATATATACTCTCCATATTTTAATAAATATTTGTTATTTTATGATCATCTATTTAACTTTATTATTTTCAGCAATAAAAAATAACTGTATAGGTCCTCAGATGGAGGACTTAAGCAAAAAAAAAAATAATGTTTATTGATGAAATGGCTTGGTCGTAAAACGTGTTAACTGACAAAACAAAAACTTTTACAGTGTTAAATTTTTTTTTAATTACTTTTTTTATTCTCAACCAGGAATCACTTATCATAACTTAATATTAACATTATTGTCTAACAAAAACAAATTTCTTAAGATTCTTTCAACCATTTATTAAATCAGCCTAAAAAAAATCCGATGACACACAACAACTTCAATTCATCAAATATTTCAGTTAACCTGTTTTGCAACTGAACGCCTCATACATATATTTTTATTTTAGTTTAGGAATTTATGAATTATCATTATTTTATTTATAACATGGCCTATTTAAATTATTTTTTATCTGTATATTTAGGCAATGGTAAAGTTTTAAATAAAAAATAAATTTGATTAGATTTTTCAATTTTATTAAATCAAATTTAATTTTATCAAAAATAACAATTTATGACAATACTTAATTTATATTGTATTTTTTAAACTTAAAAAACAGTCATTGTATGTAAATTATTGTGCTTTAAAAAAAAATATTGATTATGAATTTATAATTTGCATTGTATTGTTATAACAAACAAATTTATTTTAGTTGTCAGTTTTTTTTATAAGATGTGAATCAAAAATACTAAAGAAAGAACCTTTAGAGCCACATTATATCAACATATTTAATGTAAAATTATATGATAATAAAAAAAAAAAATTATCACTGTTTTATTCTATTTATACATACATTCCAAATTTCTGTAACGTTTCAGCCTGTTTCAAACATTTTCGTCTTTACCCTAGCCACAATATCAAAATCTGTTATTAATTATTCAATTCGTGACAGTATTTGTGATAATATATTTTAAATGTTTTTTATACTCAATTTTTTATTTACTGATGTAATTTTTTTCTTCTCAGGGCATTTATATCTACAATATATAAATTAATTAATTGTATTTTATTTTGGATCTTAAGCTAGTCTAATTACACATATATGAGCGGTTCTTCTTGACGTACATTTTGTTATAAATTTTGTGTTTATTAAAAATTTATTATTTATAGCCATGATATATTTCATTTTGTGTGTAATTGTACAATATTGCAGTGATAGAATCGTTCTTTACCTCCTTAGAATGTTTTCATCTTCTGAGACGCACTTGTCAAAACATTCTGTAGATTCATTAGAATTTTTTTTACAAATACAATAATCTATAATAAAAGGTTCAAAGAGAGAAAAAAAAACATAATCAGATAAAATGTACCTAAAAGTTATCTTCTCGCAAAAACAATGAATTAAATGTAACATATTCTTTGCTAGATGCTGCTTTGGTTGCATGTATTGGAGAGCTGAATTGAAATTATAAAAAATAAAAAATGTATTCTTTTAACATTAGTTGCATTCCACTAAATATGTTTAAATCCATTTAACCCGTTATCAGTCGCTAGGTCGATTTTATCACGGATGGCCGTGTGTGAGACTTTTTCTCACATTTCTAATTTAGAGCTCTTGAGCGCATTTTTTAAAATATAACATTTTGATTTAGATTAGGTTTGTTCAAGCCTAACAAAAAAAAAATATTTTGATACAAGAGAAAACTAGTTTTAAAAAATTTTAAAAAACAAACATAATTATAAAGTAGTAATACGCATAAAATAATATTTTGAGACAGATGAAGTTATAAAAAGAATCAAAATACAGATTTTTCATATTATAAGAACATAACACTAATTTAAAAAAAAAAAAATGCTTAGTCTGAAGAAATCTCTTCAGTGCTCTAGGTGTTCTATGTGCACAACTAGTGCCACTGAATACCTTATGACGGGTAAAAGTTTTCAACTAGCAATAATCGCACCTCAGTAGACCTTCATTGGTTACGATATTGCCTCTGCGCAAGGTTAAGGGGGGCCCATGGGCGTTGATGACCTCAGGGTTTTACGCCCTTAAGCCCCAGACAACAACAACAACCTTATGACGGGGACATATTGGTCTTTTACACTAGTGGCAATTCTTTTTGGTTTTTTTATTCACTCTCCTGGAACAAATACACTAAATTCCTCCAAATAGTGGGTGTGGTGCAGTATTGAAATGAAAACATAAAAAGAGAAATTTTTGTTATAAGGACCACCCTAACATAAACTTGTTGTATCGAAATACAATTGATAGTAAATAATACGTATCTCATGAAGTTCTTGCCTCTTGAAACATGCATTTCCCTATTTTTGCTAATTTTTGTTCGAGAAAAAAACATTTTATGGATTAAATACACTTGGTGCACATGAGAAAAATCCTCACAACTTGAATATTAGCACCCTCAGTCGCACACGAGATAATGTCTCATGAGAAGCGTATATTGTAAGGGAAAGAGGGCTGGACACTTACTCAGAGCTGCTAGAGTGGTTTAGGGGGCGACATATAGAAGGAAGAGACTGTGAACTACAGATTCCAGGAAGATGGGAACCACAGTCTCCCTCTAGCAGCTCCTAGACCCGAAAAAAATTATTAACGTCAGAGAAATTCTCATACAGCGACCAATGAAAGGTTAAATGGCTATTTCGTTCATCCAATATTTCTTCTAGTTATATGTCTTTTTAAGTGAAATCTAAATGAAATAAAACAAAGGTTTTTTTTTAATATCAAATTCAAAATTAATAATATTGTTATAAAAAATTCTAACTAAAAACTTAGTTTGGACACAAGAAAGGTAAATTTTTTTAAAGTTACAACTAAGTACAATGAATATTATTAAATTTTCTCCTTTAATGCCTAATGAGTAAATTACCACTTTGACTATGGATGCTTAGTTTATATAGGACGATTTGTTTAACACAAAATGAAACTGAAAAGATAAATGAACTGCTCCATAAGATTCCTCCTCACTTTTATTCCGAGCTCAACTTTTTTTCCAAAGTTGGTTCTATCCCAAAATTTGAAGACAATACCTTCTTAATACATTTGTATTCAAATTCTTAAAGACCAAAAAACCTATATTGAACTCCTCACCCCGTGTTTATCCACTCACTAGTTGAATACAAGATCTCAAACTACCGATTTGTACAACCTTTCTCATAGAACTACTTTCTTTGAAAAATCCTTTTCAATTATTTGTAGAGCTTATTTTTAAAATGATTCAAACAGCAATTATGTATCCACCTCCTTGATTATCAATATTCATGAATATGCATCTCTTTTTTTGATTTCATGTTTTTATTTTATTTATATAATTATTATTGTTTTATTTAATTTTGTATAAATTCTCATAGTGCAACCAGTGAAATGCTGCTCAAATTGTCCATATTGTTGTTCTTAGGAGAACAAGTGTTCCAGAATAAAAATCAATTTTCCAGTTTATTTCATTTAACAATCCATCAGAATGATACTTCTGATATAGTAATAGTATTTATACAGTAGATATATACTGATATAGTTATCATCATTTACTCTTTCTTATTAATGAATTGTGAATTAGAGAGGAAAAAAAACTATAATATTTTTTTATGATAGGTTTTCTTAATATTAGACGTTATAAATTACCTGAAGCCGTATATATAAACAAATATGCACATTATTACTTAAAAGTAATCACGTATTTTCACTGAAAATTCAACAAAATGATTTGATTTTATTCTTAAAAAAGCTTTGATGGGTCAAATAAAAATCATAATTTTAATGTTAAAGCGAAGATGGTGGAATTTATTTTATAAAAACACATTTTTTTCCTTGTAACAATGGTTCGAAAATTAAATTAAAAAAATGGATAGTGTCAGTTATAAGGGATTATATAACCTGTAAACTGTTATAAGATACAAAGATGTTTTTGTAAAAAAACTTCAGAGGACAAATCTTTAAGATACATAACAAAATTTTTAAAAACATAATCATTAAAATACATAAAAAATAAACTTCTTAGTAAATAACCAAGAATAGAAATCATAATTTTTCTATGAAATTTGTAGTTTAATATTTTAAATTCTTTTAAGTTGAATTTAAAATAAATATAAGAAATGTTTAAATCTAATTTGAAAATTCCAAGATAAGAAGTTTTGATGGTAATAATATTTATTAAATATTTCAAGGTTATATTAGCATTATAAAAATATAAATACTTTTTTAACTGTTGATTTAACTGCTATTAATAAGATCCTTATAATTATACAAGATATATCAAGTTCATACAACTAGTAAACTTTAAAGTTTAAAAAAAAACAATTAATGAATTTTGTAATGTTTAAAAATAAAAGTTCAAAAAATACAAAAAGATTAAGGTGTCATTAATTAAATGTTCAACAAAATTTACCTGTACAGATTATATAACTCGATGATAATGATTACATAACTCGAAAGATTCTATTCAATTATTCAGGGAGAGGACAAGGTAATATGAAACAAGAATTTCAAGGAAGTCGAGTTTAACTAGGATCAGTTTCACCTCCTTAAACTAGATATATATGCAGTAAAAAGTCTTAAAATATGCAGCATACTTTTATAGTATGCAGTGAAATACCCTCAACATACATTTAGTTATTATGTAATATAACAATTACATTTTTTTTTTCCAGAAAAAATCTTATCCAAAATTAAAATATCATACTAAGAATTAAAGAAAGAGAAAAAACAAGGTAAAAAAAAAGTGTTTATGAGACAAGTATTTTTTTATTATATTAAAACAATAGGTTTGGTAAAATATGTTTTAAAAACAAAACATTTATTTATAAAGAAAACAAAAATGAAAATGTAAATGTTTCTTTGTTGTTTTAAAACAAAAGTTAAAAATAAAGATCTCTGTTTTCAAAAATTGACATAAGCAAAAATAAATTGAATATCATTTTTTTTTCAATAAAAAAAAATTGTTTTGATATTTAATTTTATTTTTCTGTCATTTAAAAGAATTTATAAGAAAAATTCTCAAATGAAGTGAGTAAAGTATACAAAATAGATTAATAAATGCAATTGACATTATTAATATACAGAGCAAAAATGGGTTTTATAAAATCCAAATGCACTAATTATGGTAGCTATTCGGTCAAGTATTAAAAAAAAGAAAAATGGACAAACTAATTAATGAATTGCACAATAATTCAAACATTACAAATGGGCAATATAGTAATTTGATAAGCTTAGTTTCATAATGCCAGAACATAAATAAAAATATATTAAATTTATAATATTAGACAAGATATTTGTGAAATAATTAAAAGGTCAGAATTACTTCAATAAATTTCATTGTTCTGTATTAAAAATATATCTATATAATTTAATTTATAACACTTTAAAGGCACTTTTTACAAATTATTTGTCTATCATATTTGAAAATTAATTTATATAAAATACTATCTATAACAAATCAGAATTATTAAATTTCATTTCTATAACATAATGATTGTATGTAAATAAATTATGTACATTTTTAAAAAGTATAAAACATTGTAAGACAAACTAATACTGTCCAACTTTCTTGTTATAAAAATTCAGATAGTTAAAACAAACATTTATCATAGGAAAATAAACTATGTGGGCTTCCCTCACTTTGAGCTGCATGAGTTCTTCTTTCGAACTTGAGATTTCCAGAATACATCATGGTCCTGAGGGAAGAAAGACTCTGAGCTCCAATATCTTGACAACTGTGTCTGATTCCGGTTTTAATATACGGTAAGAATTGCAAAACGGAACCTTTATCAACTATCGAACCACTAACACCTTGGGCAACTTTGACTTTGTCCATTTCGCTGTGAAAGTATCTATTCATTGCGCTCCCTGATGCATCTTTACGATTCATGGCTTCTAAACTGCCCATACCACGATATTTCTTTAGCCTGACACCATCTGAATAAAAATATTCTCCTGGAGCTTCAGAAGTGCCAGCTAACATTGAACCCATCATTACGGTAGAGGCTCCAAGCGCAAGTGCTTTTATTACATGACCAATATACTGAATCCCTCCATCAGCAATGACCGGAACGCCAAACCTTTGGGCATATTCTGACACCTTGTATACAGCAGTAGCCTGTGGTCTTCCTACAGCCATTACTTCTTGCGTGATACAAATAGATCCGCTACCCATACCAACCCTCAGTCCATCAACGCCAGCATCAATTAGATTCTTAGCTTGAGCAACAGTAACGACATTTCCACCAATCACTTGTAGGTCAGGGTATTTGTTCTTTATATGCTCCACCATCTTTATTTGGAAAATAGAATTACCCTGCGAGGAGTCTAAAACAACAACATCCACACCAGCAGTGACTAAAATTTCCAGGCGTTTCTGATCTTCAATGCGTGTACCGATAGCAGCACCAACTAAAAGCTGCTTGTTTTCATCCTTGGAAGCATGAGGGTAGTCTCTTGATTTCTTTAAGTCAGTACGTGCTATTAATGCTACAAGCTCACCATTTCCATTCAAAATAGGCAACTTACCTTTTTTCGACTCTTCTAAAATCTGGTTAGCTTTTTTTAAAGTAACTCCTGATTCTGCACTGACAATGTGTTCTAACTTTGTCATGACCTTCTCCACGGTAAGGTCTTTAATATTAGACCCTTCGAGAAAATCAATATCTCTGGATGTTAGAATACCACACAACTTACCTCCAAGTTTACCATTTTCTGTTATTGGAAAACCACAAAAACCGTGCTTTTTTTTCGCTTCGAACACATCAGCAACAGTGTGTTTTGGAGAGAGCACAACAGGGTCCCTTATGAATCCATGCTTGTATTTCTTAACTTTAAGTACTTCATTGGCCTGATATTCTGGTGTACAATTGTGATGAATGATACCGATTCCTCCACAAAGGGCCATAGCAATGGCCATGTCAGATTCGGTGACCGTATCCATTGGCGATGATACTAATGGTGCTTTGAGGGAAATTTTCTTGGTCAAATTAGAAGTTAAATCTACCTCATCTGCAGTGAAATCTATGTATCCTGGCAAAATAATGAAATCATTATATGTCAAACCATCACCATTTCCAAATATCTCCTTTCCAGTAAGGCCATCAGCAAGAAGTTCAGTATCATTCATTTTTTTTAGTGTAAAAAAATAAATATTTCTATATTTAACGCCTAAACTTAGGACCTAACAAAATTTATCAATGAACACGTGGATACGAGTTATTTCCGACCTTAGCCCGACGGTGTCCGCCAATGTACTGTTTGAATGAACTAACGAACAGAAGATAATGGATATCAGCTGTGTCCTCACTAGCGATCTCTAGTGCCATCTATCCTAACTACTCCAAGTTGATAATTATTTGAATTTCAAAAATAGTGGAAATAGAACAATAAAAACAGCGTTATTTAACAATAGAGACATAATTTAAAGTTTTAATTTTATTTTGTTGCTCATTATTTTAAAATTGATGGTTTTCAAAAAGTTTAATTAACCACTGATTTGAATCTTTTTATAAAAAGATGGAGTGAGTATTCCCCTCTTCTAGGAACCAACCAGCCCCTTATTTTTTAATCATATTTTAAAAATATATTTCTTTTTCTTTCAATATTTAATCCTCCACCTTGAAATATATATATGTTATGAACAGGTCTATAATAAAAATAAAATTGCATTATTAATTATTTAAACTTATTTTTTCTTATTTTATGGTTACATAATTCAATACAATGTTATTGTAGTCATGAAGATTATGTTTATTATCAAATTGTAAATTATGATGTGGGAGATTTCATATTTTATTCTTTATAGGAAAAGATGTCTATGGATTTGTAAGGCATTTTGATTTTATTTCTCCATTCCTCCATTTCTTTAGTTTATTTTTAAAAAAATAATATCTGCTATTGGAATATGCAAAGGAGCCAACTATCATCAATGGCTTAAAAAATTATCCTTAAACTTAATTTTTTTCAGTCAACAAAATTTTGATTTTTTTTTCTCAATTAAACTATTATTACAGAAGCACTTTAGTAGAATTAACAGTGGTAAAAGTCCTTAAATAATATTAAGAGGATGTCCCACCCAAGTAATTAATAATCATAGAATTCTATAAATTCTGATTTGTACTAGCACAGTTTTAAACTCTTTCATTATCTTTTAATCCATTTTATTTTAAAGCATAACAATGGAGAAGATAACAGTTTTATTTCAACAGCAAGGTTGCCAAAGATTTTGTTTTATGTTGAAAGTAATGTAGATAACATTAAAATATGAAAAATGAAATATTCAGTAACACAAAGTATTAAAAACATTTTGCTTCTCTTATTTATTAGCTTGTAAGTTTAATTTATCAAATGCAGGAAAAATATGTGAATGTTATTTAGCTAAATAATAATAAATATACCAGGTTACTTAAATTTATTGTTAGTTAAATATTACATATTAAACAAATAAATTAATTTATATACAATTATCAGTTAATCAGTAATTATTTCACAAATTTTGTTTTTTTTTAACATAAAATAAAAACCTTTTTTTTTATTAGCTCAAACCCTGTGGTTTTTATGGCATTTATAAACAAAATTTTCAGCGTTTTAGCAAAATATTAAACTGCTAAGGATGGAATTGGTAAGAGAAAAAACGTTTTTATTATCCTAATAAATTACTAGTTTATGTTAATGATCCTTGAATAAGATTTTATGATGAATTCGATTTATTATTTTCTTTGTTCATTTTTTTATTTTCAATGCAAGATTATTGATTGAGATATCCTGAAGGAGCCTATTCTAAGTCTGTCGCTGTGTCAGACTTCAGATTCCACTCAAGTAGCTTACGAACAATTGTTTAATTCAGTAGAATACCATCACACTATTTAAATTTGCCTTTTTTCCATTCATACATCACCAAAAATTTGATGATGTATGAATGGATTTTTTTGTAAACTGTATATTAATTTATTAAAAACATTTGATTAAATTTAAAACATTTTATGTGTTAACAATTTTCAAAGCAATTTTTCATTTCAAATTATTATCTATTTATCTATTATAGTTATATTCACATGATTTGTTATGTGTTTCACATATTTAGTTATTATAGAGGTAACCTATTTAAAACATCTTAATGGTCAACAAATAATTTAGTTTAAAATGCTTTAGAGACTGAGGAACTACTTTTTTTTTTCCTTTTGGTATTTTTTAAACAAAACATTGATATAAATATTTTAATTGACTTTCTAAAACTTAATGATTTATTATTCCAGAGGCTTTCTGGGAATCATTTGAATTAAATATTAATTTCAGCATTTTATACTGAATCACAAACTGTTTCATACCAATTGTATAAGGGCTAAAAATGGAGGCATAATACGGCATGTAATATTTATTATGCATAGTCATATCTGACATCTATAAAGTTATATCACTTACTTTTATCCACTAATGTCTATTCTATAATTTTAAAATGATGAGAGATTGATAAATTACACGAGGAGAAGATGGTTGGGGGTGTGGTCAAAATATAACACTAATAAGTTATTTCAACTTGTTTGTGTTATATTTTGACCGCACCTTCCAACCATCTCCTCATATAACTTTAAAACTATCCACTATTACCATGAACCATTCCTCTAACTACAATGCTCTTATTTATTCTAACCACAGTTTATTATGCTTGTGACCTTTGATACATTTATTTATATTATTTATATGATATTGCTATTTCTCCGTATATCTGTTTTATGTTATAAGACTACAATATCATTTCTTTATTCTATAATCATTATCTATTTACACATCCATATTGTTTGTTGTATCTTATTTCCAATATTCATATCTCTGATGACCCAATATTTGTACTAATAATGACCTACAATATGAACTCAAATACTGGTAAAATTAATGAAATAACATAAAGAATTATATATTTTATTCATTCACCCAACAAACATATCTATTCCAGATTTAAAATTTACAAGCAATCAGTATCTAAATTTTAAAATCTAATAGTAAATGAAGGTAACAGTAGATAAATGATCAAAGTCATATTTTATTGATTTTATTCAATCAAATAAAGCAAGCTATCTATTTCTTTGCAGTACCAAGGACTGTGTTAATTTTATCAAATGATTGCATAGTAGCATAAAAATCTATCATTAAACTTTGATAGATTGCACTCATAACTCAAATTAGATCCTGAATAGACTGATTGTTTTTTCCTTGCACCAATCAAATGATTTGTCCTCTGAGCTCCAGTTGTCATTGGACATTAATTATTGAGATACTCTGTTCTACAACATATTATCTAACATTTAGTGTGAATTGTTAATGAATGAAGTTTCTGGTGTCACAAACTTATTTAGAGCTGTTTCATATATTTTAGATAGATTTCATCGATAGAAAAAAAAAATTAGAAATTCGTATTGTTAAAAGAATATTAATGGTATTAACTTATGCTAAGTGATTCCTCATTGTATGTAAAATGTTGTAATTAATGAAAATCTTAACATTATAAAAGTTAGATTACTAATTTAATATGTTAATTAATTGTTTCTGAGTGGTTTGTATTAATAATAACACCAACTACAATGATCCAGTTTTTTTTTAATCCTCCAATGTTTCGAACATTAGTAGTATTATTGATGTTGTTAGTGGAGAAGGAGAAAAACTTTTTAAAGGATAGTTTTTGTATTGCGTTTGTGTGGTTTATTATATGACAAGGGCAATTAGCCTGCAAAAGGAAGACAGTTTTAAATGAATTGTGACAAGTCAATAATCGAGGTTGTGTCCTTGATAATGGCCTTAGGCCGAAATGTTGGAGGATTAAAATAAACTGTTAAGAGTAAAGTGGATTGTTTGTAGTAGGTGTTATTATTATTATAAAAGTTTTTATTTTTTCAATTACTATGTTAAAAAAAACATAATGCCTCAATTTATGAGATTATGTCCTCAGTTTATAACAAAAACAGCATATATTTGTTACATATATGGAAAAGGAAACAACTGTATGTCAAATGATGGTGTTCTTCGATCCTTCAAATTTTTTTGGTTTCAGTCTACACAAAAAGTTAATATGTACTGTAGTTTAGAATAAAACTATTTAGGTCTACATCATTTAATTTTCATTTCTCTTTTTTTGTTAAAGATACTAGTACATCTTGTGTTTCTATAAAAACAGAAAAATCATATGAAACTGAGACTTCTTGTAAGTTTTCTAAGTTAAGGAAATTCTTAAGTTAATTAAAACACAAAGATCACAAATATTTATCTGTTGGAAGTTCAAAAACAATTCTAACTGAACACAAACGTGTATATGCAGCACAAGCGCGTTTTGATTTGTGCCAAAAAAATTCAAGCCAACTTAAACAACCAGTCCTCACGCTTGTGTATACGTAAATTTGCTACGGTTTGGCAAAAGTGTAGCTAAATCTTCATATGCTCAGGGTCACAAATCAATCACAACAGAATCAAGAGGCTCAAGGTTTGTCACCATCGTATTCATCTGCCAATAGCTCGCCGCAAACAGAGTGAGTAACTCCAAAGTTTAAGTTCACCCTTTTCTGAAAGCATTAATCAAAACAATTTAAATAAAAAGAGAAAATAGGAAAAGCTCGATTTTTTACTTCAGCACCATAAATGAAAGAATAGAGATAGAATTGAAGAATAAACAAATAAGAAATGGAATTTCTTGGTGATTGAATTGGAATTTCCATTCAATTGTAAATTGAAATGGAATTCAATAGGGACGTATCTACCATATAAGAACACTGAAACAGTTTCTTGAAGTGAATCTTCCTTTTACTATGAATCATCAAATTAAGGGTGTATCCAGGATCAAAACTAGGGGCGAGGGACAAGTCATAGTCAATCAGGTTGTGGAATTTCAGCTCGGAAAAGGCGAATGAAACCAAAATTTTAAGAAAATTATATATATAATAAGTATATAATTGCTGCAGTACTTTATTTTAAAAAAAAATTGATGATTTTTTTTTGCTACTGCCCTCTCCTGGCCCCCGCAGATTGCGCCCAAGATACAAAATATTCAGTATTTAAAAGAGAATCAAAAATAGAAGTATTTGTATAGTAACAGTAAAATTAAAAATTAGTTACAATAAAACATCAGAAAGAATGAAAATGGAAGGAAGGGTTCTGTATATGAAAAGATTTTATTCAGAGTTAGTTTTATCATCTTTTTCAGCGAAGGTCGGGCCTAAGTTCCAATATACACAGTTTATGGTGTCAGGTTATAATCCACAACAATAAAAATATGGTTGGGCAGGTATATTATCTCCAATTTTATTGATTAATTACAATTCTGATCAACAATTAATTACTAAATTATCTATTTTTATATATAAGGAATTGAGATACCATGTCAGGTATAATTTTAAGTCTATTCGCGTACTAATCTGATCTATTCGCGGATTTACTCACATATACATAATCACATTATCTACATCGACTTACTCTACAATTCATTCCTACAATGCTAATGTTAAATGATGTTTTTTTCCGAAAGGAGGGGGGGTGCTGCACTGCAATAATCCTCGCTTCACAGATAGGGAAAAAATTAGCTATAGTTGAATCTAATAGCTAAAGTTGTCATAGATACAATATTTATTTATTAATGGTTCATTCATGAATAAGGGTCGCATCCATTGCAATTTTAGCTATTAGTTTTAGTTATAGCTAATTTTTGCCCAACTCTACTTCGCTTCATATTGTAAAAGCCATTCTGGCAACACTGGCTATGTGTAACCTCTCATGTTTATATTGTTAATGTTTAGCTTTATATCAATAAGTTTATCAGGCTACTTAAATTTATTTATCGTATAAATATAAACAATTAGACAAATAAATTAATTTATGCACCATTATATCAGCGAAATCGACTTGTATTGTACTACTTTTTATTGCAATAAATTACACTGTATTTTCTTTTTAAAATTATAAAATAAAATCCTTTGCATTGATTTAATCCTTGCAGTTTGTGGTAAACACTTAAAAAATAATCCAAAGAATTTTAAATAGATATTGAATTGCAATGGATGGAATCGGTAAGAGAATCATAGTTTTTATTATCATGGTTTATTACTAGTTTCTAGTAATGATCCTTGGGTGTGTAAATTTAGTTAGATGTGTGATTTTTTTCTGTACATCTTTTTTTTAAATTCAATGTATTATCATTGATACTGATGTGTCAGTGGAACCTCCTCATTCTATGATAATGTTAGATTTTAGATTTCCCACAAGGAATTCATAAACAGCTCTTTAGCTCACTGGAACTACCTATCATGCAATTTTAATTTATAAATGATCAAAAACTTGAGGTTCATAACGTAAGGTTCACTTCAATTCATTTGTTGTAAATTGGATGTTCATTTATCAAAAACATATTTTTACATTCAGACAATGTTTTATGTTTTTAAATTTTATGAAATAATTATCAAATTATTATAGTACTTAAATCCTGTGAGTTGTTATGCATTTCCTATATTTACTTTTTGTGAATATAATGGTCTATTTAAATAATTTTGGACGCTATGCTTTGTTAAATATCTGATAAGCTACCATTTTTTAGTTTGAGTGTGTTAACTTTTAACAGTCATTTGAATATATTATTGATGAAATAGTTTGAATAATGTGAACTGAACCAGTGATATAATTAATTAAATAACATAAAGTTACTTATGGTTTACTCATTCACTCAACTGACATTTCTATTCTGGATTTATTATATAGAATCAATTAGCATTTACTTTTTAAAATCTATTAGTAAATAACAGGCTTTTGAAAGAATCTCAGAACTAGAATTGCTATAAAAATTTGTAAACTCCTATCCCTTACATATTTTCTCATTATCTGTCCCTATCTCATTGACTGATTATTCAAAGTGAATCACTATTGCCTATTCATCACTCTTTTCTCAGTCTGCTGATGTACCTCAGGATAGTATACTTGGACCCATCCTTTACAAAATATACATCTTACATCATAATACTGTCCTTGTCCACGTAAGTGATGAAACAATGTGTTTTATCAATGAATAATGACCCACCAATCGTATTCCAAACTCACCTATCCCAAAAGAATGGTGTCAGAACTAGAGGATTAAAATAAACCCATTAAAGCACCCTTACCATTCATTGTGAACTTATGACTTCCTGCTCTTGTGTATCCTTTATTAATACTCCACTTATCCCTGTCAAACAGATCCTGGACAAACGACTAACTTGGAATCGTCATACAAGACTGAAAATACAGAGAACTGCTGGTTCTATTAGAACACTTACTAGAAATAAGGTCTAAACTTCCAATTAATTACAAAATACTAATGACTATAAAAAGGCCTATTTGGACTTACAAAGTTGAGCTTTGCAACACCACTAATTCCATTGTATAAATTCAAAAATTGTAAACAATCACATCCAATCCTTACAATCCAAAACCTCAACGCTTCTTACTTCGCCTCAAAGTCCATAATGACCATAATGTTCTAAATGTTGCCAACATGGCTTGTACCAGAAATCAATCCTTCCATAATAAACTCTCTAACCACCAAAATCCCTTTTTCTAACCTTGATTTCTATTCTATCTGTGATAATCCTCTTAGATGTATGTAGAGAAAATGGCCTTGAAACCTTCAAATATAGAAATTTTACTAGTATTCTACTAATGGCTAAATTCTCCACAAGTCTGTGTAATGCCATTATAATATAATTCATATTACATATCCCAGTTGTATTTTATAGTTAATACAGTTGTAGATTTTAATAAATATATTTTAAAAAAAATTAAATGTCTCCTGACCATACATATATATTAATAAGTTTTGAGTTTAAGTGATTAGTGTATTGCAAAAACAAATTTAAAATTTCTTATATGGCAATGGTTAGAAATTTCGAAAGATGATCCTCTATCCTTCCATATTTTGGTATTTAATTGTTTCCAATCCATAGAAAAAGCGATATATGAGGCATTTCTAGAAAGTAAGAGTACTGCTGTGTAATTTTTTTTTCATACATTGGCAGCACTGAGGGGTTTTGGATGGGGGGGTCTCCTGCATAGGAGGACTTTAGTACCAAAAGTCCTCTTTTATTTTCAGTTTCTTTGTATATCAAGTCTTGAATAAGTCAATAAATCCCACCAAGTCTGAGATGTGTGATGTCATAATGTTCCTTCTCCTGAAAGGGAATGCAGGGTCATTAAAGAGCTTGTGTCACCACTTACAACCTTCATAGGGTTGTAACGGGAAGCCGATAACCTGTAAAAATAAGTAACATATATACCTCCAGTGTCCTGTAATTTTTTTAAAAAATAAAAATAATTGAGTACTCTTTTTTTAGGACATGCCTCGTATATCATACTTTTATCTTAAATCATACTTTTTTTTTTTTATTTTTTAGGTATGAGCACGTTTAGTGTTTCTATAAAAGAAGAAATAATAGATGAAACAGAACCTACCTGTAAGTTTTTTTTTTTAAATGAGTAAAATTTTATTAATGCCATTTGGTTGTTACAATTTGTATTAGTTTTGGAGGAAGGAGGGATTCTATGGGGCTATAAGATATATACATGATAATATTTGATGCTGTTCTCTAGATTAATTCTCATTGATTTTTATTCCTCATTAGCAGACCTGGCAATGCTTCACTATTGCTGT
>NW_027111434.1:118829-120950 GCF_000696795.3 Halyomorpha halys
AATAAATCAAATTGTATCCTTGTATAGTCTCAACACTTTTTATTACATCAATAGTCCAATGTTTCGGCTATCTTCAAGGACAATCTTCAAATATAAATTTTGACTAGTTTATATGGTATTGATAGTGTGGATTAATTGAAAATTAAAAGTTTTAAAAACTAATGAATTTTTAAATAAATAGGTTGTTTTGACTTAAAATTAATGACCTGGGCAGACTAGCCTGCAAAACGATTTTTAAAATTTGATGTGAGGTGAAAATTTATATTTCAAGATCGTCCTTGAGGATGCCCGAGATGGCCGAAACATTGGACTATTGATGTAATAAAAAGTGTTGAGACTGTACAAGGATACAATTTGATTTATTTAATAAATAATTACCAGTCCCAAGAAATTTAAAAAAATTAGATTTATATTTATTTTTACTTTCACTTACCTTACATATATATTAAGGTTAAGTAAAGCAAACCTGCAAAATTTTGATTTTGAGTTTCAAGCAAAAACACATGTCTTAAAGTCCCTTTGGTCTAAATAACTAAGTCTCACAAAATGGTCTGTGTGTTTATGTGTGAATAGTCTAGCTCAAAAACAAAAAGTCATTAGAAACTGAAATTATGTATTTAACGTTGGTAATATATAACTTTTTCGATAAAACCGACTTAACGAAAGCACAACTTTGAATAATTGATTCTACAAATTTTAAAATTTTCTCAAAAAGGCTCTAAAGATTTTTATTAAACTTCTAAAGCCCCATCCTCATTGAAATTGTAAGACAAGATCTTAAATGCTTGTTTGTAATATCAGCTATATCTCATCATTAAAATAGTATTATAGAATATAAATTAACTTCTTAAATTTCAAAAAATCTTTCTTTAAAATAACTCAAATTTTGTATATTAGAAAAATAATTTAACATTTTGCATTGTTAATATTAATAAAAAATGAGATAGACACAAAAGTACATATAAAAGACGATTCAGTCTAATTAAATTCTAATTTACTATCAGAAAAAAAAAACTAAAAAAAAAAAGCAAATCCTCCCCGCCAAAACCAACCCAACAAAAACCCCAAGGAAAGGACAGCCTTTAACAAAATTGAAAAAATTGCCCAAAAAAAGAAAAAAAGTTAAATAAACAAAAACTAAAAAGCGCCTGAAATTGGAAAACTGTGTGAATTAATTTTTGACGTAATATATGTCAAACATTATATCTCCAATAATAAACACTTAGAATTTAAGAATCCCCTGTCTATGTTTTTGTAGACAACAGCCATGAACACTTTTCCAGAATAAATAATTTAATAATTATTAAATTCATTTATTAATCCCCCATAAAGACTGAGAAACCAGAATAGTGAGGAATTTTTCCTATTTTAATAAAGCCCACAATACACATGTGTGGTTGATACAATAGCCTGCCATTGGTGAATTAAAGGGAAAATGGAATTGAGTACAGCCTCTCTTCGTGCCTAACATCTATGTTCCCTGGTTAGTAGAGTTTGGTAATTTGTTAAACAAAAGTTTAAAATCTTATTTAATAGCATGTTTTAAGGTTGCTTAGGTCCAAAAATTAATTAATTAAATTAAATTAAATCAAAAAATGGAGAAACACCTTGGCATTTTAGAGACTGGAAAATTGTGATAGTCGAGAGAACCCTATCTTTCTCTATTCCAATCGTATGTACTCAGCTTTGTTAAATTTTGTTAAGCTGTTTTATTCTTGGCAGAAAAAAAGTTGGTAGTTTACCTCAAGAAACTAAAAAATTTTATAGTAATGGAAAAAAAAAATTATTTTTTAAAATTTCGCCTTCTGAAGCAATTACTGAAAGTTGTGTGATGTGTACACTGCTCTAGATTTTATTAGTATTATAAAAGTTAACAGTTCGTTTCGGTCTCTGGTTATTTAACATTCATAATTTATAAGAGGGTCTCGTTAGTTTATCACAAGAATAACATACACTTGATATAAAGTAGTTTGTTACAAAAGTAACAATTTTATCTCAAAATTGTTATAATATCAAAATTTATAAATTTGAATTACAGTCGTTAATTCTATAATAAATTATTTAGTTGTTTCCAATCCTCAAAATTTAAATATATATTAGTTTTATCCTAAATATATATTT
>NW_027111434.1:121000-123544 GCF_000696795.3 Halyomorpha halys
TTAATTGTGGATAATCATATATAAGAAAAATTAAATATTAATGATTTTAAATTTTAAAAAATAGGCTTTTAACTTATAATAAAGAAAATGACCTGGGCAGAATAGCCTGAAAAAGAAACTTTAAATTAATGTGAGGAAGAAATTATATTGAAGATGTCCTTGAGGATGGCTAGAATGGCCGAAACGTTGGACTGTTGAAAAATTTAGTGTTGAGACAAAATTGGATACAAATTTTTGATTTATTTAATAAATAATTACCTTGTCTCAAGAAATTGAAATAATATAATTGAAATAAAATAATATTAATTTATTAATAATCTTGCCTTATCTTATGCCTAGTTACCTATTTTGTCACTATTCCATTAATTTTTAAAACTTTTAATTACAGATCAACTAAGCACTATTATCACTTTCTTATAAAGAAGAATATTTTGAGACTTAACCTGGATACTAATTAATTTATTTAAACAATAAATAACCAGTCCCTTGAAGTTGAAAAGATTATATGTAAATTATTTGTAGGTACATTCAGATTCATTAGAATCATACTTCTTTCTACATATATATATATATTTTGGGGGTCACGGTAGCAGTGTGGTAACGCGCCAGTCTACCAACCCTTTTTTCAAGCATATAAATATGCAATAATACTCACTCACAACCTCCCCCGGGCATTTGTGAGGCCCGTAAGCCAATGGATGGCACTCACAAAACTAGGTGTGGGAGTGACGAACCCACCCTATGAAAACCTTGTCATGAGACACATGATGTATTTCCTACATACATCGTGCGAGGCCTTGGACCTCTATGGTGTGTTGCACCAATAATAATAATAATAATAATAATATATACATTTTAATTAACAACATGTCAATGATATTTCCATAGTTGATTGATTAAACTATTAATTATAAAACTATTCCTAAGATCTTAAATGACTATTATGCTGAAATTATCAATATAATAAAAATAAAGTTACCACTCACAAAAATAACAATCAAGAAAAATGCTATAAATATAAATAAATATTTATTTTAACTAAATGTGGATTATTATATTTTGAACTATAAATGAATACTTAGTTTTAATTAAAGTAAAAGGACTATAGCAATTTTTTTTTTAATGATGAATTAATTTATAACAAATTAATTGTTTTTAGATCTTCTATTTGATTTAGTTTTTTATTGATCCTGTTTACTATTTTTTACCTAATAGTTTACATTTTATTAGACTGTATGGGTGATCAATATTTTTAATAATATTTACTAATTCACTGGATTTCTTTTATAACAACTTCCAAGGGATTAGGCATATTCAGTTACTAAGTTCTCATATGAAGGCCTTATGTTTCAAAACTTACGACATAAGAGAGTGAATCTCATTCAGTTCTTTAGCCAAAATGATGTTAATCTCACAATTTTCATCAAAGTATTAAATGTAAAACGTACCCTTCTCAGTGATTGTTGTTTTATTAGACATGATGTGTCTCTTGATGGAAACAATAAAACTAGGCTGTAAACAATTCACTGGATGAAAATGAATCTCCTCCCTCATCAAAACATGGGCTTAAAATAAAAGTAATTTTAATTATTCAAAAAACTAGGGTTGTTTGCTAGACTTTCACTAAAACCGATCTTTTATAGTTCGATAAGTCGTCACAGCACTGTTTTTATATCGGTTAATAAATACATTGGGAAAGGCTCTCAAGTCTTGGCTCTGGAAATATTCTAAAGTATAACCGATACTTCATTTCATCCATAGTCATTATAAACGATATCCAGTGTATATGAAGTAAAAAACTGGAGCATTAGAAAAATAAGTTGCTGTTTATAATAATATAGTAATAGTAATAATTATTGAATTCTGTTTCAGTTTCCATGACTGACATCGAGGATGAAGAAAGGCAGCAGATTTTTTGTGGTATGGAAAATTTTTTTCTTATTTTTTAAAATTATGAAGAGAAGATGGTTGGGGGATGTGGTCAGTAATGATACACAAAATAGTAAACTTATTTTTCTTTTTGTGTATCATTATTTCAACCTGAATTACAGATCTTCATCACGCCTTCATCAACAAAAAACAATATACAACCATAACTCAGGGAAAGAATAAAAATTCTGGTATATTTGGCTCGACATAATTGTTTCAATCTTTATTTCTCTTAAAGTCCAACATTTTGGCCATCCTCACAGACAATCTTAAATACAAATTTACAACTCACATCAATAATTTAAAAATTTTTTGCAGGATAATCTGCCTAGGTCACCAATTTCAGTCAAAATTGCACTATGAGACAATAAAACATTAGAGAATCAAATTAATTAGCTATCCTTAGCTTATATCTAATTACCTATTTTGTCACTGTTCATATTAATATTAAAACTTTTAATTACAATCAATTTAACACTATTATACTATGTTATCACAATATTTGTAACCTTCCTTACACCCAGGTCAGGCATATAATTTATTGATTTCAACAGTATTTTGGTTAAAATTCTTATTTCTTTTAATTCAAGGTATGCTATTTTACTAATAATAATT
>NW_027111434.1:124972-144286 GCF_000696795.3 Halyomorpha halys
TTGTATTGATACAAAATAAAGGTTGAACAATAAGTTCTCTATGAAAGTATCAATTTCTATTTGTATGACATTTTAATGTATGTCACATCTATCTATATAATAACGTAGACAAGTTTTAATATTAATATTTAAGGTTATTCTGCGCATTAAATAATACAATCTGGTACAAATAATCAAAAATAATTGTGTTATAAGTATCTATCATGAGATTTGTTATTCTATTGACATTAGCCAAATTTATAATGACTTAATATTTCCTATTTATTCCAAAAACGAATTTAAAAAATAATTTAATATTTAAAAAAAAATAACCAAAGAAAACAACCTTTATTGTCTCAATACTTTTTTATTTTTCACCAATGATTTTTTATTAATGATTTTAAATTTTAAAAAATAGGCTTTTAACTTATAATAAAGGAAATGACCTGGGCAGAATAGCCTGCAAAAGTAACTTTAAATTAATGTGAGGAAGAAATTATAATTGAAGATGTCCTTGAGGATTGCTAAAATGGCCGAAACGTTGGACTGTTGAAAAATAAAAAAGTGTTAAGACAATAAAGGATACAAATTTTTGATTTATTTAATGAAAATTTATTTTTATAATGATAATTTTGATATATTAAATGTACTCGTTTTAAAACCAACAATGAAATATATAATGCTGAAGAGGGGGACACAGTATTCCTGAAATTTCCAAGAACAGTGTATGAAATATTTAATACATACATACAGATGTACGTATTAAAAATATTGTATTTCTATTTTAAGTTTTTGGTCTTATGGTAATTATAATTTTTAAAAATTTTAAATAATTTTTAATTATATTTAATTAAAAGTAAGTCTAAATTATAAATTATTTTTCATTTTAACATTTTTAATTTTTTAAGTATTAACACTTTTGTATTTTATTACACACGATATGATATGAAACCAACAAAAAGTCGAGGATACTTAAAATATTTATCATTATTTTGAAGCACTCGAGGTAATTTTAACCATCAATTTTAAAAATTAGCCATTCGCTCAAAAAATCATTATATAACAACAACACAGACAGAATAAACTCACTTAATACTATAACAGTTATTTTGTTTATACAACAAATGTTATATTAAATGTTATTATTATTATACAACAGTATTTTGTGCTTGAATTAATTAATGAATTGAATTTCGCTGAATTATTCGAGTCTTTAAAACTTTTTTTTTATTTATTGTTATTTACAACTGTATAAAATAATAGACAAGTAAAATTGCTGTTGGATATAAAATAACATAGTACAAACATGTGGAGAATCTACCTATTGATAAAATTCCAATTATGTTACTAGATAAGAAGGTTTTGGGGCCATCTTCTCTTCAGATGCCAAGGGGATTATCGGGTATTGAAGGATAGAAACAAGTGGGCTTGGGTGGGTGGTTGGGAAGTTTATCATGGAAGGATTGGTATCTAGTTATGGCCAAATCGGCAACATATGGAATATTGAGGTCCTGATGGATGACTTGATTTGTGACCAAGTAAGGAGCATTAAGGATTTAATGAAGTATTTTGGACTGTAAGAATTGGATGCAAGAGGAATTTGATGGTTTAGTGGAGCTTCAAAGCTCACCTCCGTATGTCCAGATAGGCCTTATTATAGGCAAGTAGATCAGTCTTTTATAATGGATTGGAAGTTTAGACTGTTTGTCTAGTTAATATTGTAATAGTCGGAATTGACAAGCAGTTTCCTGTCTTTTTAGTCTTGTAGGAGGATTATATATCAGTTGTTTGTCCAGATGTAGTCCTAAGAAAAAGAGAGTTTTAAATAAATAAATCTAACTTGCTATTATTCATTTTGTTGTTATGTGTTACCTTATTTTTAAAAATAACTACAATTGTTTTCTTATTGTTAACTTGATTAATTTACTTACTTGAAATTCAAATAAACTGAGTTTATATTTTCTCATTAAATTTTTTGTATGTGTAATGAAATATTTCCTGATTCTATCTTGTTAAAAATATTATTCATATTCCAGTGGGCGGACTTGTTCATGTGAAACAAGAGGGAGATGTGATTGTCCCAGATGATGGTAAGAAATTTTTACCTTAATTAATATTTTAATTGTCAATCTGGTATACAAACGATGCTATTCTAAACCATTAAAAAATGAATTTTGGTTTTGTCTGATTAAAGGTAAAAATGATCGAGTGACATTCACATAAATAGAACTTCATCACTTTTACCACCAGACCAACAAAACTCTATTTATAGAGTCGGCAAGAAAGTATTTTCGGTTTGCACCAGTAGATTGTGTTATGTTTGTTTCATTATTCTTTTGCCAATGTTAGAATTTTTTTCTTTTTAAGTTTTTGTTGTTAATACTTTAGGTTACCCTAATATATGTGAGCCTTAACATAACATTGAGGAGAAGAAGTATCAGTGAACTGCTTGCAGAGAATGGTCAGTCAATATCTCATGATATGAAGGTAAGGAGGATAAGATGGGAAGGACATGTGGAAGGAAGCAATCCATCAGGGCGCCTCTACACAACCATGAATGCCGGTATAGTAGGCAAGAGACCAAGTGGGAGGACAAAAACCAGATAAATAGACAGAAACGATAAAGATGCGGAAGACTGGAAAGCAGTAGCCCTATCTAGGCAAGCATGGAGAAGGCTGGTTCGGGCAGCCAAAAATTGACGAGGTCATTAGAGTCAACTGTAAAAAAAACCCTTTAAGTTAATGATGACAAAAGTTCTGTGTAATTTTGTTTATAGCTTTCAGTGCAACTTGGAGTTCGAAATAAACATTTCTAACACATTTTACTTTTTTATTTTCATAAAGGTAAGAGAGATATGTAAAGTTTATTGTGTTTATTGTTTAACATAATGCATGTCAGAATTGGTTTTAAAGTTTTTTCATTAAAAGATAACCAATGTTCTCATTCACCTTCTGAAGTTGATTATGACAAAATGAAAGCCATAATTGAATCAAATTGTCAAATATTCATTTTGAGAGAGATAGCTAAATAGTTGAAGATATCACACATAACAATTGAAAATGATATAAAACGTCTTGGACTTGTTAAGAATTACGATGTTCAGTATAAAGAAATTCATATTTCTTGAGTTGGGCAGAACTCCCGAAACTTCTCTTTCAACCATGTCACTGATATTAAAAGGCAGTGGAGGATGAGTGAGGGCACTAGCCACAGATGCTCAGGACTTGTGTGGAGAATCTGGTCATTGCCAGAACTGATTAAAGTTCATTTTTTCTATAGAAACTATAGAGTTTTATTTCACACTAAAAAACTGAAATTACTCTCTTTCTAACCCTATACTATTGTTTAAAGTTGTAATTGTCATTTCTGTTAACAGTAATATAAAAGAAATTGTATTTTTTCGGACTTATTTGTTATCATTTTTGAGTAGTTCAGATTTATTTATATCAATTAAATCTTTCTATATATTTATACTTTTATATTATATCTTCATAACTAATTTGGAATTATACCAATGGATCACCCGAAAAATCATATGTTCTGCTGTTGGATGATTTTTTAATGAATGGACATTGATGTAAAGTCTAGTGTATTTTTGGTTTTTCTGTGAGCTAAGTTAAGTTGAAAAACTGTGTATTGAGAAGAGATATTTCTCTCTCTCTGCCACGACCAGCTGAGTGCAAGTACGCACGTGTCATTCTTCACTTTTCAACATAGATAACAATTGTATGTATTTTAATTGTAGATTAGATTATAAGTTAGTAATAAGTAGATAGATATATATTTAGAGATAAGGTAGATATAATTAGAATAAGATAGGATAGAGCCTTTGTGTCTAAGATTGTTCGTTTTAATTTACAATTAGTTTAAGTAAAACTGTATTTCAAGAAACATTAAAAACACATGTTTCTTGTTGTGGATATATGAACTAAAACAATATTAATTAACCTAGTAATTTGAATATATTACACATTATTCATTTTTTCAGTTTCTCAATAGTATTCAAGAAGTATCTCATATGTAATGATTATTGGTTTTTGTTGCAGTTCTCAGTGATAGTATTAAAGAAGAGGAGGAACAAGAGATTGAAAGTGGTGAGGCAAATCAACTTAATTAGCTTAAATTTAACTTTATTAAATTTAGCATTGTTAAAATTTAATTTTTTTTATATCTTTATTAAGATTTATAACTGTACATAATAATACATTTAGTAAATTTTCTGTAAGTTTATAATGAAGTAATACAGGTCTGTAGAGAAACTACCAATTGGTAGCACTCTAATAATGTTTTTACATTAGAAGGCCATCTTCTTTTCAAGCACCTTGGTAGGTTGTCAGTGTCGAGGTTGTCTTATGAGTGAGTGAGGTTAGTTGGTCTTAGACAGCTCTCCAGCCTGATAACCACTCTACAGAAGACCCTCAACAAGGCCTATTCAGTAATTTAGTAAGTAAGGAACAACCCGTGCCTGGGGATGAGCAGATAGAGGAGAGGGTCTAGGTAGAAGGTAGAGTAACAGTTCTAGTTGCCGAGATAAATCGGACGGACTAAAACTGTTGAGAGAGGAGCCAGCTTACTAGTTGCTGATATGAAGTGGATGGACTAATAAGCTGATAAGGATAGGTAACAGTTCTAGTAGCTGAGACTAAGCAGATGGACTAGAACTGGAGAGACGGGATCAGCTATACTGGTTGCTGAGATGAAGGGCTGGGCTGATGGATCAGTATAGCTGGTAAGGAAAGGTACCAGTTCTAGTTGCCGAGATGAAGCGGATGGACTAGTATAGCTATTTTTACTGAAATTTTTTGTATTTAGTTTACTTCAAACTATTCAGTAATTAATGATAAAAAATATTTAACCTTTAAATTGACTAAATTTCTTTGTCATGAAATAATATACGTTTTTAATTTCTCTGAAATTATTTGTTTTAAATTTTATTATTATAATATTTATGTTTTTAGATACCACAAATTCTGTCGATGAAATGGAGAAAATCAGTCTAAAACGTTTGAAAGCTAAAATGAATTCCACTTTGAAGAAATTGATAATTCCTCGTCGCCCAGGTCAGAAGCTCCATCACTGTCCTTATTGCGATTACATAGCAGTCACAGTGTATAATTTAAAGAAGCATATGATGGGCCATCGTAGGGGCGGAGAAGCTCATCAATGTCCTCATTGTGACTATCAATCAGTGCAATTAGGTAATTTAAAAACTCACATAGCAGCTCGTCATACCAATGAGAAGCCCCATCAGTGTTCCCATTGTGAATATAAAACAGTGCAATATGCTAATTTAAAAAAACATATAATGGCCCGTCATACAGGTGAGAAGCCCCATCAATGTCCTCATTGTGATTATAAAGCAACCATAGCCGAACAAATTAAAAAACATGTAATGGGCCATCATGCTGACGAAAAGCCACATCAGTGTCCTTATTGCGACTATAGAGCGGTACAAGTTGCTAATTTAAAACAGCATATAATGGTTCACACTGGTGAGAAGCCTCATCAATGTCCTCATTGCGATTATAAAGCGACCTTAGCTCAATATTTGAAAAAGCATATTATGGCACGTCATACTGGTGAGAAGCCTCATCAATGCCCTCATTGTGACTATAAAGCAACACAAATCGCTGCTTTAAAAATACATATATTGGCCCGCCACACAGAGGAGAAACCTCACCATTGTCCCCACTGTGACTATAAAACTGTACGAAGTGCATATTTAAAAAAACATATGTTGACTTGCCCTTCTTCTAAAGATATTTGTTGAACTGTATCTCAGAAGACCTCAGTCTGTGCTATTGATGTAATTAATTGTTTGACAGACATCTTCACAGGAAACTCTTCTGATATATAACTGTTGTAAAAGTTACAACATTGTTGACTGCCCCTCACAGCCCTCCAACCACTTATAACAACAGGCTGGTAGATCATTTTATTTCAAGTAACATATTTAATTCCTTCTTAAATTTTATTAATCAAAGAAAATCATTTGTTACCTTTCTTCATGTTGTTAAATTGTTAATGTAATTTATATTTATATTATTTTAATACTTTGATCATGATATATTTTATAAAGAGGATGTTATAATTTTAAAAGATTTATTGTATTTTTTTATTTACTAGTTTTATTGTTTTTATCAATATATGTAATAAATATATATTTTGATTCTGGTGCAATTTTTATATTATCATTGAAATTTTACCTTGTTTCTTCTGAAATTACTTTAGAACCTAGAATCTAAAAAAAAAACCATTGTTATGTGATAAAAATATGTTAATGATACAAACAGAAATTTTAATCCTTGATGCCATAAAGTAGGTTCAGATTCAATGGAATCACACAAAAGTAGGAATTCAAGCTGAAATTATCAATGAATTACTGTAATCGTGGACTACTTGAGCCCATAACAGAAAAAAGGTGTTCAGTACACAGGGAATCAAACACCTTTGTTATGTTTTGGGCTCAACTTAATCTCAAGGCTTCAAGTATTACAGTATATATGTTTCATTGTTTAATAACATAGTATAGACATTGTTGGAGAGTTTAAGTTTTATAATTAAATAAAATAAGATAGTAACTCTATAGTTTTTTTTCTATTTTTGATTTTTAAAAAAAAGAAGAGATATACATAGAATTTTTTTTACCATTATGGCCATATCTTCTTTTTTAAACTTTACAATTTGTCCAAATTAGTATCATGAAAGGATCCGGGCAAATTAAATACATTTATGAACTATATTTTGCCATTGTAAATTTCCTGGAGAAAAACCAAATGAAAACCTTTTTTGGTTGTAAAAAGAATTGTCTTTGGTAGGACCAGGAATTTTATGTGTGTCACATCAATACAGCCAAAGACTTCAAATAAAAATAAAATTGTTAAACATAAGTTATATTAAAATTTGCTTTATTTTAATAAATTGACTTATTCTAGAAAATTCTTAATAGCTTCTTAAGATGCCTTCTCTTAAATAATTAAACAGGTCAATATTACTAATCGTCTCTTGTTTCCTTGGCCGAACTATATATCAATGAATATTTTCAGTCAATAATTTACAAGTTACGACAAATATTCTGTGAATGTAGCCTTTGCTAAATCCAAATCTAAGCACAACATATCATAGGGATTCTAGGATGATTATTATCCATATAGTATCTTCTTTTATGGAAATCTTGGCCTATCAGTTTCCATATACGTCTGTAATTATGTTGTCGATCAGTTTCTATGAACAAGTAATGTTAAGAATGAGATATAAATACGACAATTGATAATTTAAATCAAATAATATTTAATGGTACATTTGCGCTTGCAAAAATGGTACATTTGCGCTGTTACAAAAATGGGAAATACTGCAAACTGTGTTGAAGAAAAAATGCCACTATTTTTGCCATGTTTCTGTTGACTTTCTAAATTTTTAAATGATAGAGGTTCATAAAACATGTTAAGTATTCTAGTTAAAGATGATTTTGTTCGATAATTAACTACTATTAAATAATTATTTTTTGGAAGATGTAATAATAAAAGGAAGATAGTCTGGGTGCAGTCAAAGAAAAACTCAAATAGTGATTACACTATTTAATGTGAACCAATGTTTCGACCCATGTTACAGGGCTTCATTATAGCTAAATAAGATAACAACACTTAAATGAGGTAACAAACTATGCAAATGTATTACCAAAATAAAATTTTACCAAGGTGTGGCTAATTATGATAATTTCTATAAAAATGAACAATGTAAATTAGAGAAAATAAAAAAGATGTACATTGAAATGTAAAATTAAATAAGAATAACTAGGAAGTTTTAGACTATCACAGCGTATTACCTGGGCCAAGAAACAAAAACAATTTTATTTTATTGCAAAATTATGAAAATATTCACAACACTTTAACTAATCTATAGTTACTTTTTTTTTATACACTATCCAGAAACATGTTTTAATTCATGGATAATGTAATTATAATCGATGGACCAGACAACACCTTTACACTGCACCTTCTTAAAAATTGTTCCTCCCAAACAGAACCTTCTTCACATCCTAGATTTTGGAATCTCTCTTATAAATATGTTTCTTATGATGATCTTTTGATTTGTTTTTAGTCTCTAGTACTTCTATGCTTCTACTATTTGCTGATTTTTCCAATATTTTTATTAGCTCCATTACCCATTTTTTTATCTTCTTGTATCATATCTTTATCCCTTCTACTACATTCTTTATGTCTGTTCACATACTTCCTCTCTTCTTCACGTCTTCTATACCTTCTTCCCTGTTTATTTTCATCATATCTATCATTTTTTCCTCCTTTCTTCAGTTGTAATCTTTCCTGCGACAAGAGTTATTGCCTTCCCTTCTTTCTCTCCATCTGTAATCGTCAGCATTTCTATCAACTGTCCTTCTCTTATCATCTTCTCTTCGTCTATCCTCTCTACCTTTGTCTCTATCCCTTATTCTTAGGCTTTCGAATATATTGTATCCAAAACCTTTTTGTATACTTTTCTTTACTACTTCGAAATCTTGGGCGCACGCTAAATTTTCATTGAGAGTTTTCGGTCTCCCTAATCTCAAGCTCTGCTTTAGATCCAAATCATGCAACTGTCAGTAAAAATATCGACAGCCATGTTTTCCCGGACATCCTCTGGGACCATAACATTAGTCAACTCCTCCAGTCGAGAAACTTCCGCTTTGAGCTGCTACATCGGTTTCCCAGGATTCTGCCTTCTTTTCCTGAAGCGTTCTCCAAGTACCTGCTTCAGAGGACGGCCAAACAATCTCTTCTCGAAATTGTCGTGAAAATAGTCCCGACGTTTCTCACAGAAGTTGACATGCACACTCCAAATAATATCCAGTCTCCTCTCGAAATAAAACGATTTGGCCAGTCATTCCTCCCTGGCCATTCCAGCTTCCAGTCGAGGATACTGCCTTGAACTGCCACAGATTAGTTGCCCATGACGACCTTCCGTCGAATGTTGAAGGCTTGATTCTAGCTGAGGCTCCCGAAACGTCTTCTCCCATGTTGCGAGCATCCCTCTCTAGTGTCAATCGCACATCCACGATACGTCCTCTGATCTTAACAGCCTTAACCTCCTGTTCCAGGAAGTCAACTTTACCATCGATTCTCCCAATATAACGCTCCACTCCAAAGTCCCATTATTACGAAACCAATTGTTTATTTTATAAATAAAAGTAACAAGCTAAAGGTTATAATAAGATTCCATCGGTTTCTTTGAACTCATTGAACAATTGAAACCGATGAAAAGTCAGTGATTTAAACGCTGATGGATTTACGATTCCATTTCTAAGCTCAGCTCTTCGTTTGGCAACTACGTCCAAGACGCACGCTGATTATTGGAGTCAGACAGTAGTCATGCATGTAATCCTTTGTACTCGTATAATTCTGAGATGTGTCTATTTTTTTCTTTTACACTAACAATTTTTTTCAAGAATTAAGAACCAGAATCTAGTGAAATCAGTATAAGTGAAGAATGATAGTGTGTGTCTAGTTTCTTTCATCCTGACGCCTGGAGCTTCGTCGGTTGAGCATTGAGTCCTTTTCAAAAAAGTTTTCTTAATGGATCATTAGTACTGAAGGTCACTTTAATAAATACAGTCCATGTTAAATTCTAATTTTTATACCACACACGAAAAAGAACGGTATGAGCAGCAGATTGTTTGAAACCAGAATGAACAAATCATTCTGGTTTACATATGGCTCATACTGAACTTCCGGGGAGGTTCACCAGCCCTGCTTAGAATTATACGAGTACAAGGATTATACAACCTACTCGGCAACTGACGGCGCCGACTTTCTGACTCAAGAAACCAGTGTGGATCTTGGACAAGTATAATGAAGAGATACGCTTCCAGGCTGAGTGACGCCAGAAGGTGGAGTCTATTCCTTTCCTAGGCGTGGCATCCGCTACGCCATATTTCACCGTTGAGAATTGCTGCAATATCGCTCGGCATCTACTAGACTGCTTTCTTTTACGGCATTTCTGCCTCCATCGTCCTATCGCTTACATCTACAGCCTTCTTTACATGTCAGATAAAAGAACTATTTCTATCATCAAGGAGGAGTTCTTCATTTATTATTCACGAAATATTTTTTTGTTTTGTTAAAGAAGAATTTTTATTTATGATCTTTACATTTTCTTGATACTGGTTTGTATTGTTTAAATAAAATAATATTTTATACAATTTTATTCTCAAAACAGTCAAGTCCGACGTTTCGTCCATCCATCCTCAAGGACAATCTATCACAAACAGCTTTTATTATACATATGATTTTTAACAATTTTAAACAAATAACAATATCATTTATAAATTATCATACTTTAAATTCTATTTTGTAACCTCATCAATTAAAAAAAAAAACTTTATGCAGGCTATTCTGCCGAGGTCATTAATTTCAGTCCACAATTATCCTATGAGACATTAAAACATTAGGGAATCATATAAATTTATTAATAAGCAATACTTAGCTTTTGTCTAATTACCTATTTTGTAAATTCTCCATATTAAAACTTTAAATCACAGTTAATTTTCACTATTATAATATATCCCAATATTTGTAACCTTCCCCACACTCAGGTCAGGCATTTAATTTATTTATTTAAACTATATTCTGGTAAAATTTCCTATTTATTTTATTATTACAATTCATATCAAGGTTAATTATAATTGTCAACATTAATTTAACCCATATTTTTTATAAATTAATTTTACATAAAATATCTGCATAGTGTTGGTTCAGATTTCTTGTGTCTGTTTTAAAATTCTCTGTATAATTTATTATTTTCTTCATGTAAAATCATATTATTTTCAAAACCGAATGTATACTGGTTTTTACTTATATGCTGCACTAATACTGTTTTATTGGGATCCTTATGCTTGTTTTTAAAATCATTATTGTGTTGATACATTCTATCACCCAACAATTGTTTTGTTTCATCTATATATATATATTGCTGGACAATTTAGACATAGAATTTTATATGTCAATACAGATTGATTCTTTGTATCAATTCTGTCCTTCAATTTACTATAATAATTTTTAATTTTATTGTTGGGTCTATAACTTAAGGAGTATTCATTAACATTATAATCTTTAAAAGATATACAGAAATCTTTTTTATATCCTAAAATAAGAAATATATTTTTTTACTTCGTAAAATAGTTTGATTCCTTTACAAAATTTCCTTCTTTCATTTTATTTATTTTTCTATCATTCAATTACAATCACCAAAAGGAGTGTAACCTGGTTTTACAGCGATTAGGAGAAACCTTTTTCCTAGATTTTGGAATCCGTTCCCAACCGCACTTTAAAGCCTCGGGACAGCCCTCTTTCCCCTCTCCATTAGTTTTGACCACGTCCGATTAATGTCGTGTAGGATAAACTCCATTAGTTTTGACCACGTCCGATTAATGTCGTGTAGGATAAAAGTAAGTTGTAATTCAGTTCCTTCTGCCTGAAAAAAATGCTAATAAAATATTTAGCACGAGTGAAGTTAAAAGATTTGAGAAGATAATTTTGGTTTAATAATGAAAAGGAGAGGAACAGCAATAATCTTTGTTGTTGTTAAAGTCAGTCTGGCAACAGTGGTCATGTGTAACCTACAACTGTTTATACTGACAGATTCATTAGTCAAGCTTTTGAGTAGTATATTAGATTCTCAGAATTTATTTATAGTTAACTATTACAGATTTTAAAAAAATAAATTAATTTATACGCAATTATTACTATAACAGAACAAAGTCGTAATATGTTTACTTATTTTTCTCTTTTATTTGAAATATAAAAGAATTCTCTGTTTATTTATTAATATTATTTTCAAACCTTCTATTATAATAAGCATTTCCAAAAAAATCCTGAAATTTTAAGCAAGCAAGTGAATTGCGATGGATGGAATTGGTAAGTGAAAAAATGTCTATTATTCTTATAGGTAATTAAGACCCTCCTATATCTAAATTTGGTATTGAATATGTGAATTTGGATTTCTCCAGTACATTTTTTTTTTAATCGTTGATCATTGATGGATATGTTAATTGAATCTGTTTGGTCCATGATAGTGTTAGATTTCTCTGAAGGAGTCAGTAAACATAGTATTGTAGGAAGATAGTCCGGGTGGCGCTCAATAAAGGTATCAAAATAGTAAAAGAAAACTATTTATTGTTAAACAACGTTTCGTCCCTTTTTTGCAGAGCTTCATTAGGGCTGTCAGATTGGGACAAAGATAGTAACTGTTGTAACATTGGTTGACAATAAGTAGCTTTCTTTTTATATTTTAATACCTTTATTGACTGCCACCCGGATTATCTTCCTAATATCTACTTCATATCGTAAACTATTTTTTACCAAAATAAACATTTTAGTCCAGTTTAATTACATACCACTGTATTTTAATTTGTCTTATTTGATACTGTAAGATTTACTGCTGGTTTGTTTTAAATTGAAGATTAACTAATGAAAAACCTTTGTATCTATTATGTCCTCATTATCAGGTGGTACATTGGATAACTCAAAATTTTCCATTGCTTCATTCTTCACTTCTATTTAATGGTTTAGGATCCTCAAAAAATATTTTTGCTTCAGTGACCAATACTTCATTATTACCTTTAACCACTGTACTTAGGTCCATACATCTTCTCGCAAAGCAATTAATTTTTTTTTAAATTTCCACTGTTTTGATTTTTCTTGAAGATTTAATTTCCTCTACTTCTTTTAGCAATATTTATTGCTTTTCGATCCTTATAACTTTTTGTCATAGGATTTCGCATCTCTATATTTCTTGTTTTGCATTATAAATTAATCCTTTTGTATCATACCACGATGATTCAATTGTTTTTGTCCTGTGTGTAAGTTTAGTGATATTGTGAACAAGTTCATCTATCTTGGTGTAAAGGTGCTATTTGGTGTAAAGATGCTACTTTAACCTCATGATAACCAGTTAGTGATCAGAGTTTATGCCCTGTATGATTGAACATTGTTCACACTATGAACAAAGTTTGATGGAATAGCTCCCCGGTAACCCGGTAAAAAAGTTCTGTTTATGATTTATGCGGATATTATGGTGAGACTTAGAGATTCTGAAAAGTTTAATAATCTTTCTCCATTATTATGAGGTGTTAGTAGTTGACTGTATATTGATATGAGGAGAAGATGGCCGGGGGTGCGGTCAGCAAAGATACACAAACTAACAACTTAAATTCAGAAAAAATAAAATAAACAACCTAGAAACATACATAACAATAATAAGTAGATACTATTTGATACTAATAGAAGATAAAATATAATACTGTAGAGGTAAGAGTTATATAAATGATTTAAAACAATTATTAAAAATTGGACAGTGCTCATGTAAATAAAAAATAAACATAATGAAAGGTGCGGAAGAAAATGTAAATGATGAGTAATTGAAATTAATATAATAAATATGTTAAGTAATGATTAAAAAAATATTTTTATATTTTCTCCATTATAATTTGTTCTGCAATGCAGACTACGATCTCCAATAGTGGGCTTACACTCCGAGCACTATTTTTATGTCCTGATAGTAGATGCTCTGTAAATCTGTTTTTTTCTCTTTTGTTGATGCATGGGTGTTCAAAACGGATATGTCTACTGTTAAGAGACTTTCTAGAGGCCTAATAGCATCTACCTGTTTATTCCCACTATATATTCATGCTTTGCAACTCAACCTGTGCCTAACCATGGCACAGCCACTATATCATCCAGGTCCCCGTTCTTGGTTTTGCTCTCAGTTCATCTCATGATCCAGGACTGTTGAGAGTTCTAGCATTCCACTTTCCTATTTTGTAGATTCGATTCCATCAGCTGTCATTTCTGCAAATCAGTCCAATTCAATGCAAGGTGTTGTTGAGTGTTGGTGACATGAGTGTAAATTTTAAATCTACCGTATTTATTGATCTAAAATATGTATTATTACTGGTACAGTACGACCAGAAAACTGTGTGAAAATGGTTTAGTGAAGTGTACACTTGGAATTTTACAACCTCTGTATCACTCCTAAAGCTGTACACAGGATTTCATGCTGATGATTGTTTGATATTTCATTTTGCATGGATCATGGATCATCAATGGGTTTTTTTTTAAAATAATATGTAACTGTGAGCCAGGTTGTTAACACAAATCAAGTCAACTTAATCCAATACTTTGTTGAGTGTTCGTAACATAAGGTAAATTTTAACTATATTGTACTTATTAGACAACAATTTTCATCATTATTAGTGTAGCATTTTTTGAAAACTCTGATGATCCAATATTTGTAAATTTTCACCTACCATGTGAAATTAATCTGTGGTAAAATTAATAACACAGCATAACCCAAAATATAATGAGGAGAAGATGGTTAGTGATGTGGTCAATGAAGAACACAAAAAAGTTAATTATTAGTCCCAACGTTTCGGTTGGAATTTCTAACCTTCATCAGGGCTAAGAACAAGAACAAGATAACAACCATAATCAATAAAAGGATATAGAATGATTAGAAAATAACTAACATTATGGATATATAAATAGTGTTAACAGACATGAATATATAAGAATATAAATGCTATATGAGAAGAGTAATATTAAAATTAAATAAATGGAAAGAACAAATTATATAATATATGTATGGAAATCTAGTTAGTAAATATATGTAAAAAATGAAGATTATTTAAAATAAAGTAATAATAGAAGTGGGAAATTAAAACATATACATTGGAAATTAAATATGTTTGTAAAATATATATTTTACCTAAATATGTTTTATTTCATACTTCTTTCATTACTTTATTTCAAATAATTATCATTTTTTACTTATATTTACCAACTAAATTTCCATTTGTATATTTATGATCTAGCACTAGAATACGTCAATAAAAGTGTGTGTACAAAAGTGTTATGTACAAAACTATTATCCTTCCCACTGTTCTTTATGGATGCGAGACGTGGTCTCTTATACTAAAGGATGAACAGCGTCTTAAGGTTTTCGAAAAGTATAAAGTATTACATAAAATATTCAAACCGAAAAAGGATGAATTAATGGGAGAATTTAGAAGACTACACAACACTGAATTAAGGGACCTACACTTGGTAAATATAATTCAAATTTATATTGAATTATATTATAGCATTACTATATAAGATGGGCATGTAAGGTTGTAAGGCTTAGTAAGGAGCAGATCCCTAAAAAATTAAT
Source organism: Halyomorpha halys (assembly GCF_000696795.3). NCBI lineage: Eukaryota > Metazoa > Arthropoda > Insecta > Hemiptera > Pentatomidae > Halyomorpha > Halyomorpha halys. The sequence goes on from NW_027111434.1 coordinate 140,154, forward strand.
TAACATTGAACCGACACTTTAAAGTCCAAGGGGTAGACTAAAACATAATTAGGAGGATTACATTAAAACTGATTTAGTAGAATTGGGTTTGGAGTGGCATCACTAGAAGGATGTATATAGAGAACGATTGGTGGTATCAGCACCAAACCTTCGGGTTAGTTAGACCTTCATTATTATTATTATATTTTTCGGTTTTTCTTGCTATTGTGGGTTGAGTATCTGAGGTGGGGAGCCTAGAAGTCCAACCACCTTCATATTTTGTTTATTTATTTATTTTCTTTTTTCAAATATTTAAAACCTTTCGCATTAGACGTGCTGTGTTTAAGAGAACTGACTGTTGAGCCTCTCTTAGTATATCAATAGGCACTCCCAAACCATTCATGCCAGCCACTGTGGATTTCGGTAAGAGTCCATTGATGGATATAATGATTGGAGTAGTGGTAACTCCCTCTAAGTGATACAGTTCCTTCAATTCAATCGCCAATTCCTGATATTTCTTTAGTTTTTCTCCCAAAGTGGAGTTTATATTATTATTGTTTGGGATTCCGATAAAAGTTTTCTTAGATCTATAAGGAGGATATCTGGCTTATTATGGTGTACTATACGGTCCGTCATTATTGATTCATCCCAATAGAGCTTGAGAGGACCTTTTTGGAGGAATCTATTTGGGTGGTACTTGTAATAAGAGCTCTTATCTTCAATTAACTTGCACTTTATCACCAGGGCCTGATGCAAAATTTTGGCCTCATTGTTGTGCCTCTGTAAGTATTCAGTACCAGCCAGCACTCCACATCCACCTGTGATATGTTGGATTGATTCCAACACCACCGAGCATAATCGACACTTATCTGGTGCTGTTGCGTCTTTTAGCACATGCTTCCTATATGATCTGGTGACAATCACTTGATCTTGAATAGCAACCACAAATCCCTCCGTCTTGGAGAATAGCCTTGCAGCTTTTAACCATTCAACTGATCTTTCTTTGTCTATGGAGGCTTCGTTCAGTTGGCTTTAGAATCTCCCAGGTAGAGACTTGCTTTTCCGTTCTGTCATTCTTTTTGTGAACTAATGTTTGGTTCATCCGCTTTGCTCAGGTTCAGTGCAGTCAGACCATAATCCATTGTAAAGATTGCCTGATAAACACTAGTGGTTTTTGAATGGAAATATCGACGTAGGGATAATTCTTTCTTGCGGCACGCTTCTTCAATATTTATGAGTCCTTGTCCTTCTTCTTTCCTGGATAAATAAAGTCTGGATTTGGATGATATGGGATGATAGACCCATTCTTGTGTGAGTGTCGTTCTCACAAGACGATCTATTTCTTGTAGACTGGTATTTGACCACTGTAATATACCAAAGCTGTAGCTTAGCGCTGGTATAACCCAAGTTTTGATGGCCTTGATTTTCTGTTTTTCAGATAGTTGCATCTTCAATATTTTTTATAGTCTCATTTTCAATATTGTTATTAGCTCTTGTTGTATATCCTTTCGAGCTATTTTGAGGTGCTGCTATACCTAAATATTTATATTGTTCTTTGGCTTCTAGTTCCCTGATGCACTCATCTTCATTTATCCGCAGGTCTTGGGTATTGACCACCTTTCCCTTATTCACATGCAGCACCACGCTTTTATCAAGTCTAAATGACATGCTTATCTCTTTGGTATAGGATGACACTATTTCACTCATACTTTGTAATTGTTGTTTGTTTTTTGCATATAGCTTAAGATCTTCCATGTACCAGTTGTGGCTAACAGTGGTTGCCTCGTCCTTAGTATTGAGTTTGTAGCCCACCTTGTTCCTCCGCTGTATCCGACTGAGTGGGAACAGCGCCATAAAAAACCACAATAGGCTAAGGCAATCTCCTTGGTATATATCCCTCATAATTTTTATTTGGTTATTACTATGGGTCACTCCTATTTTTAAGTTAGTCATCCAGCCTGCCATCAAATTTGTGAGTAGTTTGCTTACTTTGGTTTAGACCTTATAGATTTCAATACTTTGAGCAGCCAAATGTGTGGTACAGAATCAAAAGCCTTCCTGTAATCAATCCACGCCTTTGAAAGGTTTCGCTGCCTTTTAGACTCCTGTGCAGCAATGAAGGAATCCATTACTGAAAGCTCTTTGTAACCCCTAGCTCCTTTTTTGTATCCTAGTTGTTCACTGGGTATCATTGCATTAGATTTAAGGTGGTTGTATATCTTCGTTACCAAGATAGAGGTAAGAATTTTTAGATACCATTCAAGCAAGTTATTGGCGAGAAATTTTCAGATCATAAATTTGGCCCATCCTTTGGGAGCAAATAAGTTATGCCGTCTGAGAAACCTTCTAGGGGAGCCTGCTTGCCATCTAGTACATCCTGGAAGCCATTGGCCAGTAATTGGTGCAAACTCCGAAACCTTTTAATCTAGTAATTCTGAATTCCGTCTGAATATTATTATTATTAAGTAAATTATATATTTTTATCTCCTTAATCCTGTTATTTTACTTACATATTGCATACCCCATACCATCATCTCCTCATTATATAAATCTACTGACAACTATTAACTCATCAATATGAATCTAATATACATTTTGTCCGTTCACTCAACAAATATGGATTAATTATTTTCAATCAATGATGATATGCATTTTAAAATCCAATAGTGAATGATTTGCCATCTGAGCTAATAAATTAGTTTTATTCATTAATGATTTATTAGATTATGTGGTCAGTTGATTGCATAAAATTCAAACCTTTCATGGAACTAGTCAATCAATTTGCAGAAAACAATTAAATTTTGATTGATAGTCTTCAATTATTTCGAAATTTTGGTAACTATTTATTTCCAATCTGTACAGAAGTTAATTTATTCAAAACTTTATTATATTATACATTTCATTATTCTTTATTTCATCGGAATATATTTTATTTATTTCATTTAAGATGACCTATGTCTACAAATTAATAGTAAATTAGGGAAAAAATAAGAACGATGACTAAGAAATTTAGGCTTAATATCAAAAACCTTTTAAGTTTGTAAATGGCTATAAATTAGTGAAGTGAATATATATATAGCTAAATATTGAATTATTTGTATGTTAATGTGTAATAAAATTTTTTTTATTAACCCCTTAACACAGTTTTTTTTTTAATGTAAAAAAAACATAATTTATTATAATATTCTCTTTTCAAAAAAAATACAAAAATAATCAAAATTTTAATTTTGAATATCGGTCATAATACCTAGCTCCCTATGTAAACATAGGCTAAAGCTATATATAGAGGATTATTAAGAATAAATCATTGTTATTTATTTTATTATTATTACATTGCTATTTTCAATTCTCGATTATATTCCAGTGTGAACAAATATAGCAGCATAAAATAGAATGCCGCTCAAATTATCTTGAGTTTGCACATTTTGGCCTGTTAAGCACGATCAAATTAACTCGAGCGTACAAGTTAAGCGATTAAAATGCAATGTAAACTTTGTTTATTGTAACTGTATGTTAATTGTAAAACTGTTGGTTGTAAATATTTTTAATTGTAGAACTTGATAATGGGCAGAAAAGCACAAAATGTTCAGATGTTATAAAGAATAAAGAAGTGGTTAAAGGCTATAAAATAAAGTCCCAAAAATAAATATAATAAAGTTTTAACAAATAAAACCCTTTGGAACTTAAGTTGTAGGATAACAACTAATTATTTATATTTAATATATATTCTGTAGATTTATCCTAAATTATATATTTTTTTCCTGTTTCAGATATGAGTACCTCTAGTGTTTCTATAAAAGTAGAAATGACAGATGAAACTGAACCTACTCGTAAGTTTTCGCTTTTTAAAATTTTATTAGAAAATTATTAATTGGCCATGTGCTATTAATTGTAAAAAGATGATCCTGATGGCAGTCCATCTTCCCTATAAATTTTTAAAATTCTACACTTTAAAAGGTCATATTGATGATAAAGTATTATGAATATTATTTACTAATTATGGAAGTATATAGAAGATGAAGGGATTGGGAAAATAATTATTTTTTTCAAATGAAATAAATATTGAGTTTTGTTTCAGTTTCCATGTCTGACATCGAGAAAGAAGAAACAGCTGGGATTTTTTGTGGTAAGAAAACTTTTTAGTATTTAATTTT
>NW_027111434.1:144336-151878 GCF_000696795.3 Halyomorpha halys
GAATTGGGTTTGGAGGGGCATCACTGGAAGGATGTATTTAGAGATTGTTTGGTGGTATCGGCATGGAACCCTCGGGTTAGTTAGACCTTCATTATTATTATTATTATTATTATTATTATCTTTTTCATTATTATTAGTCATTATTGATTCAACCCAATAGAGCTTGAGAGGGTCTTTTTGGAGGAGTCTATTTGGGTGGTATTTGTAGTATGGGCTATTATCATCAATTAACTTGTACTTTATCACCAGGGCCTGATGCAAAATTTTTTATGCCTCTGAAAGTATTCAGTACCAGCCAGCACTCCACATCCACCTGTGATATGTTGGATTGATTACAGCATCACCGAGGATAATCGACACTTATCTGGTGCTGTTGCGTCTTTTAGCACATGCTTCTTATATGATCTGGTGACAATCACTTGATCTTGAATAGCAACCACGAATCCCTCTGTCTCAGAGAATAGCCTCACAGCTTTTAACCATTCAACTGATCTCTCTTTGTCTATGGAGGCTTCGTTCAGATGGCTATAGAATCTCCTAGGTAGAGACTTGCTTTTCCGTTCTGTCATTCTTTTTGTGAACTAATGTTTGGTTCATCCGCTTTGCTCAGGTTCAGTGCAGTCAGACTATAATCTATTGTAAAGATTGGCTGATAAACACTAGTGGTTTTTGAATGGAAATATCGACGTAGGGATAATTCTTGCTTGCGGCACGCTTCTTCAATATTTATGAGTCCTCGTCCTTCTTCTTTCCTGAATAAATAAAGTCTGGATTTGGATGATATGGGATGATGGACCCATTCTTGCATGAGTGTCGTTCTCACAAGACGATCTATTTCTTGTAGGCCAGTATTTGACCACTGTAATATACCAAAGCTGTAGCTTAGCGCTGGTATGACCCAATGGCCTTGATATTGATGGCCTTGATTTTCTGTTTTCCAGACAGTTGAGTCTTCAATACTTTTTGTAGTCTCATTTTCAATATTGTTATTAACTCATGTTTCACATCCTTCTGTGCTATTTTGGGGTGCTGCTGCACCTAAATATATTGTTTATATTTTATATAATTTATATTGTTCTTTGACTTCTAGTTCTCTGATGCACTCATCTTCATTTATCCGCAGGTCCTGGGTATTGACCACCTTTCCCTTATTCACATGCAGCACCACGCATTTATCAAGTCCAAATGACATGCTTATCTCTTTGGTATAGGATGACACTGTTTCACTCATACTTTGTAATTGTTGTTTGTTTTTTGCATATAGCTTAAGATCATCCATGTACCAGTTGTGGCTAACAGTGGTTGCCTCGTCCTTAGTATTGAGTTTGTAGCCCACCTTGTTCCTCCGCAGTATCCGACTCAGTGGGAACAGCGCCATAAAAAACCACAATGGGCTAAGGCAATCTCCTTGGTATATACCCCTCATAATTTTTATTTGGTTATTACCATGGGTCCTATTTTCAACTTAGTCACCCAGCCTGCCATCAAATTTGTGAGTAGTTTGCTTACTTTGGTTTAAACCTTATAGATTTCAATACTTTGAGCAGCCAACTGTGTGGTACAGAATCGAAAGCCTTCCTATAACCGATCTATGCCATTGAAAGGTTTCACTGCCTTCTAGACACCTGTGCAGCAATGAAGGAATCAATTACTGGAAGCTCTTTGTAACTCCTAGCTCCTTTTTTGCACCCTAATTGTTCACTGGGTATCATGTCATTAGATTCGAGGTGGTCGTATATCTTCGTTGCCAAGATAGAGGTAAGAATTTTTAGATATCATTTAAGCAAGTTATTGGCCAGAAATTTTCAGATCGTAAATTCGGCCCATCCTTTGGGAGCAAATAAGTTATGCTATCTGAGAAACCTTCTTGGGGAGCCAGCTTGCCATCTAGTACATCCTGGAAGCCATTGGCCAGTAATTGGTGCAAACTCCGAAACCTTTTAATCTAGGAATTCTGAATTCTGTCAGAATATTATTATTATTAAGTAAATTATATATTTTTATCTCCTTAATCCTATTATTTTACTTACATATTACACCCTATACCAAAATGGCAAGCGCGATCACATTAACTCGAGCGTACAAGTCAAGGGGTTAAAATGCAATGTAAACTTTGTTTATTGTAACTGTTTGTTAATTGTAAAACTGTTGATTGTAAATATTTTTAATTGTAGAACTTGATAATGGGCAGAAGAACACAAAATGTTCAGATGTTATAAAGAATAAAGAAGTGGTTAAAGGCTATAAAATAAAGTCCCAAAAAGAACCATTAACGTCGTTAAAGTCATTAACCTCAAAAAAAAATTTTATGAATTGATTCACCAGACTTCCTATAGAGATAATCCAAATATAATAAAGTTTTAACAAATAAAACCCTTTGGAACTTAAGTTGTAGGATAACAACTAATTATTTATATTTAATATATATTCTGTAGATTTATCCTAAATTATATATTTTTTTCCTGTTTCAGATATGAGTACCTCTAGTGTTTCTATAAAAGTAGAAATGACAGATGAAACTGAACCTACTCGTAAGTTTTCGCTTTTTAAAATTTTATTAGAAAATTATTAATTGGCCATGTGCTATTAATTGTAAAAAGATGATCCTGATGGCAGTCCATCTTCCCTATAAATTTTTAAAATTCTACACTTTAAAAGGTCATATTGATGATAAAGTATTATGAATATTATTTACTAATTATGGAAGTATATAGAAGATGAAGGGATTGGGAAAATAATTATTTTTTTCAAATGAAATAAATATTGAGTTTTGTTTCAGTTTCCATGTCTGACATCGAGAAAGAAGAAACAGCTGGGATTTTTTGTGGTAAGAAAACTTTTTAGTATTTAATTTTTTTTTTTATTATTTTAATTAATTTATCTAGTTTTTTTATTTATATTTATATTAATAGAGGTGTATCCCCTGTCAGCCTAACAGTGAACCATTTTACAAAATATATATTTGTTTTTATAATTGTACTTCTTATTTCTCATATTGTGTAACTGTAATTTACATATTGTAATATTAAAAAATTATTTAAAACAAATAAAAAGGAATAGTTTCCAGTTATTCTCATATCTAAAGTATAGATTTGAAGAGGACAAGGTCAAATAAAAAGATTAAATATTAAATAAATATGAACATTTTTATTTTTAATTATTTATAATATTATAGACTCTTAATCTCAGGGTGGGTTTCTAGGCAATCAGAACTATTCAGCTACTAATGACACTGAATTAAATTCTTCCTTTCCCTTCTCTCGTAGTTAGTTCTCAACATCGATTACTGCACTATGGTTTTGAGTTTTTTCCTATGATTTCCTTTATGAATATTTTTTTTTAATACTTATTCTTAACTTCTATTTTTCTTAAATGTGCTGTAATTTCAATAATGATGGGAAGTTAAAATAAAGTTTTTAAAATATTTGAATCTGCTCAACATGGCCGCGATTCAACGAACTTTTCGCAAGACACCCACTGCCATCTTCTTTGTTTTGAATAACGATCTTTCCACTCGATATATGACTGATCAAAATTGATTAGCTTTCTTTTTTGATTTAACACAACAAATAAACAATATTTAATGTTGATATATAAAATAGAAACATAACTAAAATCATTTATATATAAAAAAAATAACCATTTACTCATAAAAGAAGATATTACATTTGTACCTTTCTAGGTAAAAAAAAAATTATTTTATATTCAAACTGTTTTTTTAAAAAGAGGATAAATAAAGGAGGATATTACAATATATATTAAAAAAATTAATTTCAAGTCTTTATCCCAGCATTTTAATTTGTTAAATTTAGTACCTCTTCAAAAAACATAGTTTTTTTGAAGAGGTACTAAACTAAAAAAGGAGAAGTGAAGATGCACAAATAAGTAAGAATAGTGTAAAGATGTGACTTGATTTCCTATATGAAATTCAAATTATGAAAAATTATGAGGTTTAAAGTACATGAATATGGGACAGTGGTCCCGAAATGTTGTACTATAATATGATAATTTAATATAAATTACATTCAATTGGAAGTTTATTAACCTCAAAAAAATTTTTATGAATCGACTTACCGGACTTCCTAAAGAGAAAATCCTAATATTTGTATTTATTCCTATATTATTATCCTATATTCTGGTTTCACGACAACTTAGAATATTCAAATTATTACCCAGTTGAGAGCAGTGTTCCACAAGGCAGTGCCTCTACCTATTCTTTACTGCTGATATTCGTACAAATCCCAATACCTTCCTTTGAACATTACTATCTTCCTATGATCTCTCTCAGATCCTGAAATGCCATCCTTAAATTTACAAAGGCACCTCTCCCAGATTCAGCATTTGTACCGAACTGGTACGTCAAAGTCAATGAATCAAAAAGTAAACTTGTGACTTACACACTCTAGCCCTGATCCTATCCACCAGTTCATTTTTACACCATAATCCCTCATTGAACACAGTCTTTTTTCTCGACTTACTTTTAGACAAGACTCACTCGACTTACATGGGACTCGTATGCCAGACTTAAAATATCTGAGCTGAGATAACACAAGAAGACAGATAACATATATCTTTAATAACAAACTATTAATATCTACAAGACCAAAGTGAAACCTACTTGGTGCTATAGACTTGAACTGTGGGGGACAACTAAATTGTTGAACATTAAACTTATTCATTCCTATCTGTCCGAAGTCCTTCGAACAATTTTCATTGCTGCATATTGTGTCATGAACAAGATATTTCCCCATGATCTCAGTATTCCATTTGTTCTTGACCTTATACCATCTAAGTTCTCAAACTTCCATTAGCACCTGACTTCTCATCCTAATCCTCTAGCACAATCCCTATGACCTCCAACCATAATTATAATCCTCCTTTAAGGTTGAAAGGGTGCTGGCCCCAAGACCTTTTTTAAATAGTGTCAGCTTCTCCACTCTATTCTGGATTAATTATTTTTATCTTAGTTATTTACTTATATTGCTATTATTAAATTAATTTATGTACTTCTGTTTATTTATAGTGTGGAAACTTTTCTTTTTTTTTAATATGACCCATTAGCCATGAATGTGACACATTTTATTATCTTTAATAAAAAGTTTTATTTCTGAAAAAATTTTTTTTTTAAATTTATACACTTGAAATTCAAATAAACTAAGTTCATATTTTCTTATTAAATTTGTTGCATGTATAATGTAATATTGTCTGGTCCTATCTTGTTAAAAAAATTCTTTATATTGCAGTTGGTGGACTGGTTCATATAAAACAAGAACGTGAAATGGTTGTCCAAGATGAAGGTAAGAAACTTTTGCCCTAATTGATTTTTGTGTAGTAATCTGACATTCAAATAATCCTGCTCCAAACTACTTAAAAATTAATAAGGATATGTTTTAAAACTCTATTTATTATGTTAGTAATTATAATTGTCGTCCCTGTTGTATATGTGCTAAAGCCCAAAAGTTCAGTTTCTTTTTTTATTTATTTTTATCCATAAGTTACGTGTATTTTAAATTTATTACGTAAATAAGGAAATTTGTTGTAGTAGTGTATAAATACATCGCTGCGATATAGCATTTGTACAACATTACGAACTGCATTAGGATTACGGCCTGGATACAGACTGATAAGGGCAGTCTGCAGTCAGTACTGGCCAAGATTGGAGCGATCAAACTTTTGTCCTGCTCTCACCCATGACTGTTTAATCTTTTTGGGGGGCTCTGTCTTTCAAGAGACCCTCACCCATCCTCTTATTTCTACCGACGGCTTGAAGACATCCATCTCGGATGAGATTAGAATTGAAAAGTGTCATCGATATGCGCATATCGACCTGACTGATGACCTGACAATGCAAATCAATGACAAAATTCGTGAAAACTACCATTTCATGATTACAAAACTGTTGGAACATTTTCTACAAATTTTGTGCTCGGTAGGTTCCGAAAATACTAATGGAAGACCATAAGAAACATAGACTAGCTGTAGCACTGACCTTTCTCCAAGAATAAAGCACAAATGGTAATGCAGTTCTGGATTGTATCGTAAACTAGGACAAAACTTGGGTGAAGCATGTCAACTGTGAAACAAAACAGCAGTCGATGGAATGGGCGCACACACATTCTCCCAAGAAAGCACGAAAGTGTTTGCAAATGCTGTCAGTAAGAAAGGTCATGGCTACTATGTTTTGGGACTCCAAAAGGGTGCTTCTCGTTGATTTTCTGGAATTTGGAGCAACAATCAACTCAGAAAGGTATTGTGAATTGGACAATTTAAGGTTCATCATACATAAATCATTTTTTTTTTTTTAATGAGACCAGGACATTGCAGTTGCCTCAAAAATAAATCAGCCCTGTACAATAGAATGACATACATAGCCACTGTCTTCTGTCTTCTGTTCTTATCAAGTTTAAATGATGGATACTTCCAATTTTATTATAATTTGTCTTTTGTAAATATATTGAAAAAAAAAATTATATTTTACATTGATTCACGCTTTTTGAGAAAAACTATGGGATATAAACTAACAGTTGCTTATTTTTTTGTATGTGATATATTATCTTTCCATTATGGAAATTTAAAAGCAATTTATTATTAATAAATTGTGATTATTTTATTATTGAATGTTTTACTATAGTAGTATAGAATGGCAGTTTGATCATGAGCACGAAGGAAATGACCTTGAGGCGTGCTGTAGTAGGGTCTTGTTTGACCTTGAGGTCATTGATCGTCCTTGTTAAGGCGAGGGAGAGGAGGGTGTCCGGCAACATCACATGGCAGATGTGGCAACAGCGCAGGGCAGGTGTAGTATGGTAGTAATGTGGGGGGAAATGTGTCTGGAGCTAATTAGGCGTATACATTAATGTCAACCTCGAGGAGATGTATCGATTGTACCAAAGACAGATCGAGGTAATAGACTATCACAGTTTGTTTTTGTCAACTCTGAGCAGATGTGAACGGTTAATACCGGTCATCTAATAGGCTAACCTCGGCTTCAACTCTCACAGCAGGAGTGTGAAGCTTCGTCTCAGTAGCAGCTGAACTTGGATGTAATGAGAGTTGTGTCCGATCATATAGAAATATTTGTCTGTGTCAAGGAGAATTAAATGAAATTAACTCAATTGCTCCTAGTGTTTCTCTTTGTAAAAAAGAATACATTTTCTTGTATATAAGACCATAGGATTTGCTATACCCTTATTCATTTGGCTGCTTCAGTTCTCTTTGCAACCATAGCTGCTTCAGTTCTCCTTGCAACCATTGTAAGTTTTTATTTTTTTCTTTGAATTGTTATATCATATTCACTTGCACCACTAAATACCTAAGCAAATAATATGATTTTTAGACGTCTCCTTAAAAAATTGAACAAAATTAATCCTGTATATAAGAACATTGGCGAATTGACTATTGGATGGATATACAAGTAATATAACTGACCAAAAAGGTGACAGAATATGGCCCATCCATCGAGGGCATAATAGAAGATGATAAAGAAGGAAAAGTGCGAACCTTCACTGAGGAAGAATTAGCAAGCAATCGTGGTACAGTATA
>NW_027111434.1:152421-158269 GCF_000696795.3 Halyomorpha halys
AAGTCCATTGATGTAGATTCCAGAGGAATCTCTTATAGAGTTCAGCCATCTTGCTTATCAAGTCCAGTGAGTTGTTGATTTTCTTAACTTCTCTACAAAGCTTTGCCACATAATTTTTGTTTAAACATGCTCAAGGTGTATTCAGCTGAAGGTTGATGGACTCTGATTAAACTTTCCTTCTTCATCATCTTCTATTATGGCCTCGATGGATGGGCCATATTCTGTCTCCTTTTTGGTCAGTTTTATTAACTTGTATATCCGTTCAATAGTCAGTTCATCAATGTTCTAATATACAGGATTATTTTCGTTCAATTTTTTAGGGAGAGACATCTAAAAATCATATTATTTCCTTAGGTATTTAGTGGTGCAAGTGGAATTAGTTTTAATTCACCTGTGATTATCGAATTGGGATGGTCATGTTATAGCTTTTTAGTATTATTTATTTATTTGTTAAAGAACATATCATCTTGTACAAATAATTCAAAATATTTATTATATAAAATTCCATTAAGTTTTTTTTCAAATAATGTTTGAATATTACAATATTTATGGCGTGTGGGTTCGAGATTCTTAAATGGCTGAAAACTTGTGTTTTTGTTTTGCCTACAAGTATTAAAATTGAAATACTCTTCAGGAGAAAAATCTAGACGTCTGAGGGTTCTGTACACGGTTGTTATTTGAATTTAGAACTCTATTAATGTCGAGAGACAGGAGATGATTTTCTATTATGATCTTCTGGTTTTGCATTCCCATTTTATCTTATTTTGTTCATTGAGTTTATATTTTTAGTATGATTTAGTAATAATTTGAAATATTGAATTATGGTATGTAGGAATCACTAAAAGTCAGTTCATGTCCCATATGAAATAATGTGGTTTTTGTTGCAGTTTCCAATGATCATATTAAACAGGAAGAGGAACTTCAAATTGAATGTGGTGAGACAAAATTTAACTTAGTACTTCCAATTTATGTTACCTATATTTCTCAAAAGTATTTCATTCATAGTTTACATTCTGTACAACAATTAGAGAAACAAATTAGAATGTTTAAATTTCGAAAGGCTTTATAAAAAAACCTATATCATAATAATAAAGTATTCAATGGTGATTTTTTTTAGGTGTAATTTATTACACATTACTCTTGTATTTTTATGAACAGTTATTGAGTCTATTAAATTGTCACAATCCCTACTGAAATTCTTTATGCTTTTTACTATTTGAAATTATTAAGTATTTAAAATTTGATAATACTTCTTAACCTTTAAATTTACTAAATTACTCTTTAATAAAATAAATATAAATTTTTCATCTCTTTGGTATTCCTTGTTTCTAATTTCATTATGGTATTATTTAATTTTTACAGATACGACTAATTCAGCCGATGAAGTAGAAGGAATTAGTCTAAACCATCTAAAAGCTAAAATGAATAGCACTTTAAAGAAACTGATAATCCCTCATTGTCCAGTTGAGAAGAAACAGATAAATTCTGACGGTCCACATGAGAAGCTTCATCGCTGTCCTTATTGCGATCATAAGGCAGTCAGAATGCCTAATTTAAAGAGGCATATAATGGCCCATCATACTGGTGAGAAGCCTCATCGATGTCCTTATTGTGACTATCAAGCAGTACAACTGTCTAATTTAAAAACTCATATATTAGCTCATCATACCAATGAGAGGCCACATCAGTGTTCTGAATGTGAATATAAAACAGTACAATATGCTAATTTAAAGAAACATATAATGGCCCATCATACAGGTGAGAAGCCTCATCAATGTCCTCATTGTGATTACAAAGCGACCTTAGCTCATCATATCAAGAGGCATATTAGGGCACGCCATACTGGTGAAAAGCCTCATCAATGTCCTCATTGTGACTATAAAGCAGCCCAAGTTGCTACTTTAAAGCTACACATAATGGCCCGGCACACTGGTGAGAAACCTCATCATTGTCCTCACTGTGACTATAAAGCTGTGCAAATCGCTAATTTAAGAAAACATTTATCGATCTGTCATCCTGGTATTTCGCCTTCTTCTTCTAAAGATGTTATCAAATCATAAAGTTGTATTTAGCTGCAGAGAACCCTATCTTTGGTATTTTCCGTATTCATCTATGCTTGTTTCAGATCTTTAAACATATTACAATTAGATCATGAATAGAGTCTGGTCTATATTAAGCTTGTGATGAATGAATGGGCTGTTGATGAATGGGCACTGTTCGTTTAATTAATTAACTGGAAATTCTTGATGGACTGAATACTTTTATGCAATTTGAATTTGAATATTTTATTTTTATGAATTTCATTAAATTATAAATTATCTTTATATGATCCTTAAATAATTTATATGATATGAATTATGATTATAATTTCATTAATAGGATATAAATTATTTTCTCTAGTGTCTTGTGACCAAATATGTAGATTTTCCATTTTGTTATAATTGATCAATTAATTTTCATTTTAAAGTTTAAGAGTTTGCAAAATTATCTAAAGATGAAACAATGGTTGGTTGTATAGATAAGTGACTTGAATGGAAGCTAAAATGTTTTATTTCATTCTACAGTCCAAATTAATTCTCAATTTGTTGTTCTATAGATGTATTTCGTACATTGTACTAGGACTAAAAATAACCAATGTTATTAGCATTGACTGAATGAATAAATTATGTGATAAGGGATTCGAGTAAATTGTGAACAGAGGTGTGCAAAAATTAGCTAAGGATAATACAATAGCTTAAATTGTCAAGGTTATGATCTTTATTCATGAGCGAACCATTAATAAATAAATATTGTTTCCATGACAATTTTAACTATAGTTTCATGTATAGCTAATTTTTGCCCAACTCAGATTGTAATTATTATGTTATATGATTAGACTATCTCAATCGAATTTTGATTAGAGAAAATTGGTTGTTACTTTTATTTCGTATGAATATTATAGAATTAATTTATCTTTAAATTTTAATTGTATTTCATTAATTAATTAAAAATCATTTGTAACCCTTCCTTATATTGTTAAAGTTTTAATATAATTTTCATTTATGTTATTCTAATATCAAGAATATAAAGTGGAAGTTTGATTTTTGTCTTTTCAATATGCTAAATAAATACATTGCTATTTCGGTGCAGTTTTTATATGATCATTGAAATTTTAACTTGTTTTATTACGTTAGAACCTTGAAAAACATATTTTTATTTTATCAAAAATATGTTATTGGCACAACCGGATATTTTAATCTTTCTCCTCGTGAAATAAAAGACATAAATTCAACAGGAATCGCAAAATAATAGGGGATTTCAGCTGAAATTATTATATGAATCATCCATTTCATGGTTTTAATGGAGTACTGATAATTTTGATAAATTTTAATTTTATAATGCAATTAAATAAAATATATACAGGTGATTGGGTTAAGGTTAAGGAAAAGCATTAAGAAATAGTTTTAAATATTTATTTATAGCAATTGTTTCGAACTATACTGCAGGTCTTCATCAAGGCTGAAATAAAGATGGAGATAGAAGAAGATATCTTTATTAACTAACAAAGATAAACAATATTGAAAGGGATGGGAAAGCATTATTTGTGACAAGTCTAATACCTCTACAATACTTCAATTCAGAGAGTTAACAATACGGAGCTAGGGTCTAATATAAATTATGGTGCATGATTTTAATGAATCCAGGATAATGGTTTCCACCAAGCTCTTCCAAAAAATTACTTCTTACAAAAGGGATGGTTCCTCTACTACCGAACCAAAGCGCTTTCACCGAAAAAATTCTGAGACTAGACTTTTTAGAATAATATTACAGGCATCGGCAAGAGACATTAGTGCCTAAGAGAATACAAAACCCAAAAAAAAAAAAAAAATGAACTTATAGAACATTGTAATTGTAAAATATAACTAAAATAATGAATGGGAGAAGAGAAAAATAAAATAATAATAACAAATAAAAAAAGGAAAGAAAACAGATAAAACAAAACCATAGTGTGACAAACTCTATATAGGTACTGAAAACATAATATTTATGTTGGACCGTATCTATATTTCTATTAATTTACAATTTTTTTTTAAAGCTTTAATTGTCATTCTTCTGGAATTGGATAGACTGTAGGTGACTAAAGATATGGGATTTGAAGGTTAGAAGGGTGTTAGAGCAACAAATGAAAAAAAGAATAGAATTCCATAGAGAAAAGGAACGGAAAGATTACCAAAGACTGCCGTTCGATGAGCAGCTATATATAAGTCTTGAAGGTCATGAACAGGTGTTGCAGGAATGTTTTTAGGATTTAAATTGAAGATCAGAGATGTAAGATGAAGGGTGGGATGGGAGAATTTAGTGTATGAAGGATGCAAGAAAATATTTACGACAGAATGGGGGATAAAGCCACTTCAACTTTTCATGCAAAGGATAATACGGAAGTTAAATACATTTTTAAGTTGATATGTCTTTTTCATATTCATCTTTTACTTTCTTACTGTTCTAATTTACTTTTTATGTTAGTTTGTTATATCGATGTCTTTATATGCCTCCACCGTTATATATTATTCTTATTTGTTTCACAATCACTCTTACATTAACTTTACCTACTCTGTATCTTTTTATTTTAGCCCTGATATAGACCTGCAGTGTGGGCGAAACTACACATTGCTAAAAGCAGTGGAGTTATTATTATCCAGTTAAAACTATTTCTTAATTGAAAAAAAAAAATGGTTTTCCATTTTTCACTTATAGCCGACATTTCAACCTACAATTTAGATCTTCATCAGGACTGTTGTGATGGGTGGAGATGTACAATAGAACCAAGATACTTAAGGAGAATCACATTAAAGTCCCTTGGTTCAATTTTAATTAGTTGCAATTTATTAATTTCTTTTTAATCATTGATCTGACCATCTTCAAAGTCACATACAGGAAATCATCTGTAAATACTATTTCTTAATTGTTTTTCTTCACTGAAACTCGGACCATTTCCTTCTCAATAAAATATAGGTTCAAGTTTCATAATGAAATTAAATTAAATCTAGGTAACTGTGCATTTTTTCTAATGCCTGGTCGAGAAAAATATCATAAAAAATTGAACACGATTCAATTTAATTCACTCTTTTTTTCCCCATCCCTGAGGTAATCCTTAGTTTCTATTTTTGTTTTAATAGGGTTTCTCCAATTGACTACAGCTCTAAAGAAATGATAGAATTTACAACCAATTTAATGTGATAATTTGCATCATTTATGAATTAAACATCAGTCCTTTTTCTAACTTAATAAACTGCACTATGAGAATAATAGATATGTAAATCAAAATTCCTAATTAAATTTTTATTGTTGACCATGAAAAAGATGGTTGGGAGTACAGTCAATTATAGTAAATACAACTAAGAATAACTTAACTACATATAAGAAACCCTGAATTTCTGGGATGAAAACAAAAAAGCAAGGTAACAACCATAAGCTAGTTTTGAAAAAAGGGAAATAATAATAATAATCTTTATTTATTCTGGGATTGATCCCTTAAGAATAATATACAGGCGTCAAAATTAGGCTTTAGAGCCTTAGAGTAAATTTTAAAATAAAGATGAAATTACAAGATGTCATAAAGTAAAATAATACAATGAATTTAAAAAGTAAAAAATAAACAATAATAATTAACAGAATATATAAAGTAATGATAAAGCAAATAAAATAAAACCACTTGTCATACCATAAAACATAAAATGACTTCTGACAGTAAATAAAATGATAAAAATCAAATTCAATTAAACTAAAAAAAATAAATGAAAAGAGATAATTTCTGCTAGTGTACATATTTACAATTATAAACGAAGTCAATGAAACATAACTATCAAAA
>NW_027111434.1:158497-159062 GCF_000696795.3 Halyomorpha halys
CCTCAGCCACCTTTTCCTTACAAAATTTCTATCATTAAATTGTTAACATTTGCTAGATGCCCTTTCTCCCAAAGAGCAGTCAGCCCTCAAATATGACTAAGGATCAACTGACACAACAGGTTGAGCTGGCAAAACCTCATGCAATGACCCCAACCCCTAATTCATACTTTCAGCAAACCCTTTTATGTTTAATATTTCTCTGCATCCTACCAACGTAATCTTGCCTTGTTCATCAACTGTAGTTTTTCACCTAATGTTTTAATTTCACCTGAAACTGTAGGACAGAACTTTATATACAGTTTTAATTCCCAATGTGAGGACTGGAGCAATTGCACCTGCCTAAGACTGGCCCTGACACTATGTGAACTACCTGCGACAGTTTTTAAAGGAAACAAACTCTCTGGATACTTGTATTTATGTTAATCTGAACGAAGTCAAATGCTAGTTAACTCTTGATGTTTATAAAAATGCAGTATTTGACCTGTGAATGTTTTTGAAATAACATCATTAGAAGTTTACATACCTACCCACACAATAAATTAAAAGTTATAAAAATCATTTTTAC
>NW_027111434.1:162962-184150 GCF_000696795.3 Halyomorpha halys
TATAAGGCCTATTGGGACATACGGAGTTGAGCTATGGGGCTCCACTAAACCATCTAATTCCTCTCGAATCCAATCCTTACAGTCCAAAATCCTTCATAAAATCGTTAATGCTCCTTACTTTGTCACAAATCAAATTATCCATCAGGACCTCAATGTCCCCTATGTTGCCGATTTGGCCAGAACCAGATACCAAACCTTCCATAATAAACTTCCCAACCACCCAAACCAATTCGTTTCTAACCTGGCTTCTCCTTTACTACCCAATAACCCTCCTAGGCATCTGAAAAGAAGATGGCCTCGAGATCTTTTCCTTTAGAAATATTTTTGGAGTTCTATCAATGGGTAGATTCTCCACATGTTTTTATCATGTCATAATATCACTTACAGCAAATTTACTTGACGTGTATATATGTATACAGTTCTAAATATCAATAAATAAATTATTAAAAAAAAAAAAATTAAATAAATTGTCATGTTTTAAATTGCCTATGAGTTCAGTCCTAGTGCCTAGTGGAACTCCAATGGCGTTGTTTTTATGCCTCCTCCCCCTAAAGAAAGTGATTAAACCTTGTTTGTTCCTCTATGTAGCAAAAGATCTAATTCATTACTTTACTAAATTAACTACCTAATTAGTAATCGTTTTAGTACCATCGGAAGAAATGTGTTTCTGTATTAATTTTGGATTCATAAGTAGTACACCTCAGTTTTGGCAAAATGTGAAAATAAATTTCGTTTTTTGGCTAACGGTTTACGACCGACTGCTTAACTACATCAATATGTAATGTTACTCAGTCGACACAGACTTTAAAGCTTATTTTCTTATACTATAACTGCTTGAATAGCATGCACCAATTAGGGGTAAACAAAAATTAATTTCTTATTAATTTAATTTCATAATTAGAAGAGTCAAAGAACCCCCAGAAATGCTCATCTATTATCAAGTGTGACAAAAGCTATTTTTTAAAATTATTTCCAGACACAAGTTCTAGGAAATGAATTTGGTTTGGATTCCTGTTAAATTGGTTTGATGCATTACTTGGTGTGGGAACCGCAGATAATACTGAGAATTCTTCCAATCCGCTATTCAAAGAAGTTGTGTACCACGTTTTACTATTTCTTCAGTCATCTCGATTACATGATCATCTCATCATATGTACAGGGATTAACAGTAAAACAGATGTATTAAAAAGAAAATACTGAAATTCAAGCAATACAAATTTGTAGTAGATTTATTAATAAAATAGGGGAGGACATTTCCCGTAACCCTCCACTTCAAATTTTGAATGGTCTAATTTTAAAATGTTCTCCTTAATCCATTTCTCTTAGCCTTAATATGAACGTCCAATTTTGTTTTTATTGTCAATCGGATTCAATGTTATTGGAATAGGAATAGAAAAAATGTATGAGAATAATGGGTCTTGGAAATATCCATTATTAAGAGTTAAAAATAACAATTATGATAATTTTTTAAAAATTTATTTGACAATTTTATAGTTTAAATAAATCAATTGGTATCCATGTTAAGTCTCAATACTCTTTATTATATCGTCAACAGTCCAACGTTTCGGCCAATCCGGTCATCCTCAAGGACAATCATAAATATAAATTTGCACCTCACATCCAGTTTATTTATGTTGTTCTTTGCTGACCGCACCCCCCGACAAACTTCTCCAATCATTAATCTACGGTCGACTATCTACACCTCACCTTTTTGATGGTTTGCTTTAATATTATTTATTGCTATTTGTGACAAAATATAAATATCTGACTATTATTTTTTAATAACAGAGTTTCTAATTTTAATAAACATAGCATTAAAGTGAAAGGTAAGATAAGGAACTTAAACTTTTCACAAACATGATTCAAAAGTTTTGAAGTTCTGAAATGTTTATGTCGCTCATACCTCTTTGTACGAGTGGAGCTGTTTGGTACAGAGAGCGCTGTTGTCAATTCGGTAGAATGTTTGAACAGTCTTCTGGCGGACACCGTCTTGACAGAGCCGGCAGAGTTTCATTTGGGACCACGTGCAGATTGGTATAGTTTGCTAGTTCTTAAGTTTTAAGTGTTTACGGAAATAATTTAGTTTTTGTTTGCCGGTTTGAAAATGGGTGATACTGAACTTCCTGCTGATGGCCTTACTGGAAAGGAGATGTTTGGTAATGGTGATGGATTGACATATAATGATTTCATTATTTTGCCAGGATACATAGACTTCACAGCCGACGAAGTAGATTTAACTTCTTATTTGACTAAAAAAATTTCCCTCAAAGCACCATTGGTGTCATCGCCAATGGATACAGTCACCGAATCTGACATGGCCATAGCTATGGCCCTTTGTGGTGGAATCGGTATCATTCACCACAATTGTACACCAGAATACCAGGCCAATGAAGTACTTAAAGTTAAAAAATATAAACACGGATTCATAAGAGACCCTGTTGTGCTTTCTCCAACTCACACTGTAGCAGATGTGTTTGAAGCTAAGAAGAAGCATGGCTTTTGTGGTTTCCCAATTACAGAAAATGGTAAACTCGGTGGTAAGCTCTGTGGTATGGTAACTTCTAGAGATATTGATTTCCTCGAAGGATCGAATAGTAAAGATGTAACTGTAGAGAAGGTTATGACAAAGCTAGAACATATTGTGAGTGCGGAATCCGGAGTAACATTAAAAAAAGCTAACCAAATTTTAGAAGAGTCGAAAAAAGGCAAGTTGCCTATTTTGAATGGAAATGGTGAGCTTGTAGCATTAATAGCACGCACTGACTTGAAGAAATCAAGGGACTATCCTCATGCTTCCAAGGATGAAAACAAGCAGCTTTTAGTTGGTGCTGCTATTGGTACACGCACTGAAGATCAGAAACGCCTGGAAGTTTTAATCGCAGCTGGAGTGGATGTTGTTGTTTTAGACTCTTCACAAGGCAATTCTATTTTTCAAATAAAGATGGTGGAGCATATAAAGAACAAATATCCAGACCTACAAGTGATTGGTGGAAATGTCGTAACTGTAGCTCAAGCTAAGAATCTAATTGATGCTGGCGTTGATGGACTGAGGGTTGGTATGGGTAGCGGATCTATTTGTATCACGCAAGAAGTAATGGCTGTAGGAAGACCACAGGCTACTGCTGTATACAAGGTGTCAGAATATGCCCAAAGGTTTGGCGTTCCGGTCATTGCTGATGGAGGAATTCAGTTTATTGGACATGTTATAAAAGCATTAGCACTTGGAGCCTCAACTGTAATGATGGGTTCTTTGTTAGCTGGTACTTCTGAAGCTCCAGGAGAATATTTTTATTCCGATGGTGTTAGGTTAAAGAAGTATCGTGGTATGGGCAGCTTAGAAGCCATGAATCGTAAGGATGCATCAGGAAGCGCTAGTAACCGATATTTTCACAGCGAAATGGATAAAGTCAAAGTTGCCCAAGGTGTTAGTGGTTCGATAGTAGATAAAGGTTCGGTACTGCAATTTTTGCCCTATATTAAAACTGGAATCAGACACGGTTGCCAAGATATTGGATCTCAAAGTGTTTCTGTTCTTAGAAACATGATGTATACAGGAAATCTTAAATTTGAAAGAAGAACACATTCCGCTCAAAGCGAAGGAAATGTGCATAGTCTATTTTCTTATGATAAATGTTTGTTTTAACTGCTAATTTGAAATCATATTTTTATTACAATATTGGACAGTATTATGTTGATTCACATTGTTATCAATGTTGTAATGTCGATCATGTCTTTCGTGAATTTAATTCACACCTAATGTTTTACATGTCTTGACTGTTATGAATATGCAGTTTATTTAATTTATATTGTTTTTTGTTTAATGTGATATTTTTTTTATAAATATTATTGAACTAATGAACTATTCATTGATTTTATTTAGGATGTGAATTATGTTTATAATTTTATATTTCTCCGAAGTAATTTTCATAATGTAATGTATTTTGAAATATGAAATTTTTAATTCTTTACGATATGATGTTGACAAAATTTGTATTATATATATGTGATTGAAATAGTTTTTTTTTTTTTTTTTTTTTTATACATTTATCCACTTTTACAATGTTCTCTTGGTTGGTTCCTTCTGTAACAAAAGATGGTAAATTCTGATCTTCAACTTCATTTTGTTTTTGTACTGTTCCAAGAGTCTTCCAAGTGTTATGTAACAGCCTTTCTTTGTCTTATATAATACTCTTTGGTATTATGTAATTGTAAAGAAAATGGTATATCGTGTTTCATATTGATTTTTAAAACCTTTCATATTTAGTCATTATGTAATTAATAGTATATACTATGTTGTGTTTCATGTTTGTATCTCAAGTGTTATTTTGATTGATTAAATCCAGTATTTATTTTTGTTAAGTATGGTCATGACTTTTACAATACAATGCAGTTATCACTTCTAGTTGGTAGTCAAAATCTTTTGTGTTCGGGATCTAAATAGTCTGCATTGTTTTATATTTAATGGTTGACTATGTTCTATTATTGAAGTAGATGAAAGTCTGGTCTGCAATAATTTATCATTGTGTCCTATTATTATTTCAACGTTTTGAATTCTCTACGAAGTAATGGTTTAAAAAAAAAAAAAAGATGTTATTTCATTTTAAAGGAATTCTTTTTGATCACCTATTTAGATCTAAATAAATGATGGATAACGGCTGTTTTCATAAATAAAGTAAATATGACAAAAAAATTCCATGTTTTTTTTTTTTGTATGAAACATCAAAGTTCAATTCATTAGCCTTGATGTAAATAAAAGCATGTTTTAAAACCAGAGACGAAAACAACTTCTATTTTTAAAAAAATCATTATAAGGTATATTTTTGCGAAGTGAAAGTTTCTTAAAAAATAAAACTTTTATCATTTATAGTTTTAAAATATGTTTTAGAGCTGAAAATGCTGTTTCAACATTGGGTTGAATAGTCATACATTCCTGACTAAGTGCTCATCATATTTAGTTTTTTCTGTTTCTTTCAAAATAATAAACACAAAACAGAATAATGTTTTATTCTATGTACCATAATATAAGGAGGAACAATCAAAACAGTGTTATAGAGCTTCATTCAGAAACTTGAGACAGTCCCACGTCAACAAATAACATAAACATAGAATTCCACAAAACAAACTGCGAGTTATCCTTAATCTTGGTAAGTTAATTATTTATTAAGATTCCAGTTGAAATGATGGAAAGAATATCAACTTTTTTTATGCATTCCAATTAAATAAAAGTTAAGTTAAACAATTGCCTCAGAATCATAATAACTATCCATATTATACAAGAATATATAAAATGCACACTGAATTGAATATAGACACCATACAGGATTACAACTGATGACAATATAAACCGACATAATTTCTTTCAGTTTTGCCTCTACTCATTAAATCCTCTGATCACAGAAATAAGAAATTACACTAAAACTACAAACTGTAGTTATAAATACAAAAGAACTAAACATAAATCAATGATAAGGACTTCATGTTACCCAATGATATGTATTTTGTTTTAATTCATTATTAATGTGTTTTATTTTTCTCCCCCTTCACTTTGTTTTACAGAATAAAATATAGATAAGTTTGTTATTAATATCAAGAAAATTGTATTGTATAAGGGGGCATCCCAAAATAATATAGTAAGTATTGTACATTATATATTTATGCAATCAAAATGTGTTTATGAAAAATAAGTTCAGTTAAAACTTGAAAACAACATTTATTTAATATATCAGTTTTGGTCCCTGTTTAATTAATACTGAGTAAAATAACTAAGAAGAAAAACAACTTTTTTAAGGCAATTGGGTTTATAACTTTTTTAAGAATTAACTTACCACTTTTGTTTACTGTATGGGTAAGTTAAAGTATCAGTTGGGATTTGTGGATTTTAACAATGTCAAAATTCAATACGAAACTTTAAAGTTGTAAATGTTATTTTATTTTGTTGGTTTAATGGAATTAAATTTTGAAAGTGGCTTATTTAGTAGTAGCAGAAGTAATTTGATTAATAAGGCCTAAATATTATTTATTTGTAGTGGTAAATAATTAAATAAAATATTTAACAAAAAAGTAGCATATTTTTTAAAAATACAATTTATTAGTCTTACAATACGTGATTACATAAAGTAATATTAGATTTACAATTTATATTAAATATTTGTTCATGATGCAAAGAAATTTGTTGAGATGCCAATAAAATAAAATAAGAAAATGGTCGGAGGTGCAGTCAGCAAAAATATAACATAAATATATAAAAAATTTGTTGCTGACCGCACCTCCGATCATCTTCTCATATTAATTTATGATCAACAATAAACTGAACTTAAAATGAAACCTTTTTAAATTTATTTTATTATGAAGTAATCAGAAAAAAAAACTTCTGTTTTATTAGGTTAATGCATCCTTGGAGATTTTTAAATTTTAGTAATGTAAAATTTCAATTCAAAATTCTATAGTAATAATAGTGCTCATTTATTGGACTTGAAGTTTAAAATGGCTTGTTAAATAGTCGTAGCAGCTGTATTAATATGATTGATGGGGCCTTTTTAAAAATGGAAGTTATTTAAATATAATATTTAACAAAAAAAGATGGAATATTTACACAATATATTTACTAACTTTTCTAAATATTGAAACTCCATAAATGATACAATTTATTAAACTTACAATATTCTATTATATAATAAATCATAAAATTTACAATCAATATTCAACATCATTTGTTGATACTGCAAATAAATGTTTTGTTTTTTAAATTGATATAAAGTAAAAATTTTTTGATTATTTGGAAACAAATCTTTATGAAGCTTCTTTTGACCTCATGCAAAATAATTTGTGCTTATTTAAACTTTGAAATGTCTAGAGTCATTAAAGCTTTTAATTCTTTAAAATGTCCATCGATCCCATAGTAAAATTTTATAGCCCAGATTTTTATTTGACACCTCACTAAATTTTCTATCGATTACTTCTCCAATTTTAGCTGAAGATGATTCAAGCCGATAGTATTTGCTCTAAATTCCTTATGAGGAAAAGAACATGATTTTTTTATTTCAGGTTTTCAATGAGCGTTGCATTTTTGTTTGTCTACTTTGATCATTATTTTTTAAGATTATGGGAAAATATCGAATTAAATGAGCAAATATTTTATTATTTGATCAAACTAACAAAATATTTATTTATTCACAAAATAATTTTCATTCAGCTTTTTCTTGTAAACCAGTTTCAACTGAGCCTTCTAATTTGAAAAAACATATCGTTATACGATAGATATAAAAGTGATTGGTGTATCTTTTTTAATGCCTAAAAATAGTCCTTTTCCAGGACATGTGGTTTGAACAGAGGAAGTGGATAAAAACCATACAAGCCACTTATCGTAGATAAATTAGTACACTTCACTAATAATTACAATATATTAAACATGGACAAGTTGCATTGTAGTAATTCTGATGTCTTCATAATGAAACATTCTGTTTTTACTCCATTCTCATATTGTAAAATGTAAGCAGTCATTCAAAGAAAAGTCATAATCGGAAATTGTATTTTTAAGCAAACACCTTCCATTATTCCATAAAATAGTCCAAATATCGAATGTCAAAATTATGACAACATGGGATCATTCAAGGTTAAAATATAAGTAAAAACCAAATCAACAATTTTTCTTTTTTAAAATACCTAATTCAAGTTTAGGTAAATTTTATAGGCCTTCTTTAGGGAAGAAAGCTTGAGTTGGAGTGAGCTCATGTGCTCCTTAATCACAGAGGTAAACAATATTTAGGGTAATAAAAAATTCATTATCAAGATTCGATAAATAAAATAATACAATTTTTCTTGGTTTTAAAATGCATAATTCAAGTATCAGACAAATTTTGTAGGCTTCCTTCAGGCATTCCATTTTGGGCAATAAAAATTTTTTTAAAATAAATAATTCATCAACCAAATTTTGTAAGCCGACTTCAGGGAAGAAAGCTCTACCTTGGAGTGAAGTGAGCTTATGTATTCCTTAAATATATAGGTAAACAATATTGCGGGTGATTAAAATTCATTTTAGGTAAGATTCAATTATAAAAAAAAAAATATTTTTTTAATATACATAATTAAAGTATCAACCAAATTTGACATGCCATCTTCTTTAAGCTTTAGTTGACAAAATACTTAATGACTGTGATTATTTCTTAGCATAGTACTAATATTATTTTATAGGGAAATGATGGCCCTATGAGTTGGGGAGTAGGTTCTAGTAGTAGAGCACCTAGTCAGGACATAGTGGGTTCGGTTCCCTTCTGGGTCAGTTAGTATTTATTTCTTGGCAGTTCCAATAAATAAATCTTGACACTTCCACCTTGGATAGTATGGGACACAACTCTAGGGGTTGGTAAAATGGACCAGGGGACATACTAGCTGGACTTGTTCCCAATACCAAATATTATTTTTTAAATCTGAGCCTAATCTCCATCTATTTCAAATTCAAGAATTCAACATTGAAAAAAATGATGCACTTAATTATACATTATAGTTTTAAATTATAATAAATAAATAAAACAAACTAAAATTCATATTCTAATAATTTTATAAGTTATAAAGGAAACGTTATTTCATAGTTTTGTTCATTATAATAGGAGGTATAAAAAAAATAAATAACCGTTATATCAAATTCAAGATTTCAAAGGACTGCAAATATTTTAATCCTATTTAATACTTAATAATCCCTTTAGAGCATTCTCTAAGCTTGTTTAATTCCAATCGACTTCATCAAAAAAAGTCTTAGTTTGGTTATTTGTTTCAAAGAAGAAACATGAGTGTTCTACGAAATTCCCGTAATTTGGAGAGATTACTGGAAAAAAAATTTCACAGCTGAAGTTACTGAAAGTTCTGCAGGAAACTGTGGAGCCAAATCCGTCCACAAGTCCTCTCAAACTTGCCAGGGAGTATGGCGTGTCGAAAGATGCTGTGAGTCGCCATGTAATCTCCATGAGGAAGGTGAATAGATAAGTAGACTGGTCCTTCACCAATTTACTCCTCAGCAAACAGCAATCACTTCTTATCGAACCAAAGAAAAGTTTAAAGAACTTCATGGGTTCGAACTACTGCCTCATCCACCATATAGTCCACACATGGTGCCATCAAATTACTACTTGTTTCAATCCATGAACCATTTCCTTCAAGGGAAAAAAATTGATAATTTTTCAGATGTTGAAATTGTGGTCCAAGAGTTCTTTAACAGCCATCCCAAAGAATGGTTTCAGTGTGGGATCGAGCAATTGGCTAATGACAAAATACGTAATTACATAAAAATCTGGGTTCTGCTTATATCTTACACTGTTAACTTCATACACACCATATGATACAGTACTTATTTCATTAAAACAAGGGAGGCAGACTGCAAAAAACATAATTAAATTCACTGAGAAAAATGACCAGTATTTCTAAGGGTCATAAGTCATTAAATAAAAATAAATAACACAATAACTGAAGTTGATAAACCTTTTTTTTTTTAACAATAATCCCAATTATAAATTAGATTTGACTACAATTTCTTCAACCATGTCCTTTCATAAATGTTTCCTAAATAAACTAAAAATTGAAGTAATTAGTTAAAGTATAAATATCTCCAAGTTCAACCACCATCACTCACACTACTGTAACCATTATTTATGGCAGTGAAGAGGGGAAAAAAGGTATGAACTGAACAGTGAAAGGTAAGGAGTAAGTGATATTGGAATGATATGTGAATGTTTAATTCACATTGTTAAGGATTTCTTGAGGAGGGAATAACGATTATCAATTTAGTTCCTGCCTAAAATACAACAGTTCAACAAAAGATAAAGCCATGTACTATGGAATAGGGTCAGATTGGGTGCTCTCGGCTAATATCGAGTTCTCAGTCTGGCATAGCCAGTTGTGTCAGAACAATTTTTTTCACTTTCCATGGTTATTTAGACCCAGGGACCTCCAAAATGTACATTTACTTCGAAGACTTGAAATTTTTTTCACAATTTCAATATTTCTACTTACTATATATTCCATATATTACTTGTAAGTGGAAGTAAAAAACATTGTTGGCATGTTGCTGAATTATATCTTTAATAAACTATTCTTTCCTCAAAATATAATTCATGAAAATTTTTGATTTACAAGGTTAACTAACCGTCTTTTAATTGAAATCTGTTGTTTTTTAATTATTACAGATGTTAAAGACACCTAGATCTGGAGAATAAGTGCACTTGGTCTTCCTGAAGGAATGTTTCATTTATAAAAACGGAACAGGTTTCGATTTATTGGACCTGAATCAACCTATAATCACCATAGCCAAAACTGTACATTATAAATAAAGGCAAGAATATGACAGACAATATCATTAAAATTGTTCAGTAGAGCAGTTTGATTTAGTTCATATTTCGAAAATTATAGATAAAAAAAATTGGAATTATATTATTAAGCAAATACAATAAATAACTTCATAGAGAAACGGATGAGCATTTCCGCTTAAATTTTAATTGTTTTTTCAAATTGTGGCATGTCACATTTTTGTTCCAGTCCATTCAAATTAACCATAAAATATACAATAAACAAAACATTTGGTTTAAACATCCACCAAATATTGGTACATTAAATTTTTTTGGTTAATTTATTCAATTTTTTCATTTCTAATATTTGTTGATGGTCGGAGGTCAAAGTTTTTCATTCTGTGGAACCGCTATTCAATGAAAAATGTCAATGCCCAGGCCGGATTCGAACCGACATCAAATTGGTAAGACTGTGTCACTGAAGTACAGGCGACCCAGCATATCAATGTTATTATTATATCTAAAAGATCAGAGGACAAAAACAAAATGTTCTTCCAGGATACTATTCTAATATTCTCAACCAAAACAATTTGTTAACATGAAACCCTAATCATTTAAATTATGATTTAGAGCTATAAATTATATGAAAAGAATTGTTGATAGACTGTATATAATTACTAAAAGGAAGATGCTTCGGGTGTGGTAAAAATAACTTGATAGTAAATAAAATAGTTATTATAAGCCAACATTTCAGGGCATCATCAGGACTTACATAATGAAGGAAAGATAAAGAGTGTAAAAAAGAAGCCAAAACTCTTCGTCTTTCCTTCATTCCGTTAGCTCAACAATGTGGTATGAGGCGGCTCATATTAAATAGTTTATTTACTATTTCAATTATTTTAACTGCACTCAGACCATATTCGTTTTAGAATAGAATTATTCCAATATGTTTTTGAAAACCAATCAAATTACAGAATTTATGCTAATAAGATATCTTTTTTTAACAGTACATAAAAAAAGATTAATATTGAATTAATACTTCATAACTCAAAACATAATGCATTCCCTCAAAGTATTCTGGTTTTAGATTGAGGAGATATATGTTTGTTGGTGATCTCAGCTATGTACTCTTAAATTTATTTAGCTTAAGATTGCTATTTAGAGAGAATCAAAGGAATAAATAAAAACTAAAGCGCCTTAAAACCACATTATATATTAAAAAATTATATAAAACACAATCACATGGATTCTGTCATATAATCTTTGAGTACATCTAGGTGAGGTGTATCATCGCCCCAGTCCTAAAACAAAGAATTAAAATTAATTAAAGTTAAATAGTAACAATCACAAAATAGGTGAGATTTCAATAAATCATATAAAAAAAACTAAAAATATTTTGCTCCCCACTACCAAAGGTAATGAGACTTCGTATTCATGCGGGAAATAAAAAAATGCATGTCCTCTGAATTGAAAATTTTCACTAGCATTTTTAAGAAGAAGAAAGTTTTAAGCTAAAATACGCCCAAATTACTTCATGTGATATAGAAAGAAGCTTCTCGTGATATGAAGTTTTGTTTCGAGATAATATAAAAAGTTTTATTTTCAATAATTAAAAAAAAAACTTACTTACTGAATGAACAAATAAAATTTAATAAAAATTATCAATTTAATATTACATAACATGATTGTATACTGTAACTTTAATAAACTTTTATCATTTATTATTATTTTTTTGTTTTTCCCCTGTTTGAGTGGCATCAAATTATTCCATACAGCCATGTATTAATTATTTATAATCCATGAAATCTCTGTTGGACAGTTTGCCTAATCATTTTGTTACTGATATTATTTATCAAGTTAACTATGTCTGTTTTGCTAACATACTGTACCAAAACTATAAAAAGTTTTGGTTATAGTATATAGTCATACTATACTAAAACTGTAACTGATATACATTTTTGTTTATAGATTTCAAATATTTATAGATGTAACATAATTTTCCATAGTATGTCACTTTTAATATACTATCATAAATAATAAGTATAAGATGGTCAGAGTTGCGGTCAAAAAAAGAGCAAATAGTTTATAACTATTTTAATGTCCGAGGTTTCGCCCCACTTTGCAGGGCTTCATCAGGGCTGTTCAAAGCGAAAGGTTGAATAAAGGTTAAATAATATTTTAATTCATATCTTAATCTTTGAAAATATTTCCCTTTGTTTCTTGTAGGCCAGACATTCCAGTATAATATGTTTAAGTTTCGAATTGAAAAGTTTATCCATAATTATCCATAATTTATCTTATCCATTATTTTCGAATTGAAAAGTTACAGTTAAGCCTATTTTGTTCAGGTCGTTATTGCAAATTCCATGATTCATCTTAGTCTAAAATATGTTTTTATGATGTCTTTCCCTAAGTTAGCTAGTGAGAACCATGATTTTCGAAAGATATGAGGAAATATAATTTTATAGATCAGACTGGTAGGATTCTCCTGATATTATTTTTGCCAACTTACTAATTTAAAGGGTTTGGTGAATCAGAAAATGTTTGTAAAAATAGTAAGTGTTTAACAAATATTCTACTTTTTCAGTAAATATATCTAAATATTTGCCATTTTTTAGTAAATCAATATCCAGGAACTAGTGATGGCAATTAAACAGAATGTAATAGATGAGAACGGTAGGAAAGCAATAAATCTGTCATAAAATTGATGTTGCTAGTAATGCCTAAGTTCTGTCAAGATCGGTTCTATAACATAAATCTTAATGATTTGTAGTGAAAATAATTTGAATAAGTTTATTAAATTAATAAATATCCATAAAATACATCAAGAAGTTATAAATATAGTATAAACTTATAACTAAATTTTAGACAAAAACTTGCACAACAAACAATGTAAAAGATAAAAATAAAAAATGGATATACAAACCTTAATAACTACACATGAGCACCCGACAACCTTCCTTGGGTTTCCTGTCTTATCGATTTTACATAAACCAGACCATTCCCCTAATTTTTTGTTGGAGTCGACCTTAACTAATGGTATTTGATGTTCTGAACAGAGAGCTTGTACAAGTTTCTTGTACATAGGCTCGTCACAGTTTTCGGCCAGAACACAGAGTAGTGCCTGTCGCCTGAAAAAAAAAAATTAACATAAGATAATTGCAAGGTAGGAAAGGACTGAATTGTAAATTTGTATCACAGATGGTTGATAGCAAGGTGTAATAGACAATATAAAAGAAATAGGTGGCAGCGGTGCATGCTTAGGAGGTATCATGCAGAGAGAGAGAAAAGTAATGTATTTCAATGCATTAATTGATATAAGCACAAGACATGGACATAGATGCTGAGTTTGGTTGAAGAAAGATTTAAAGCTGTTTGAAATTTGAAGAGACATCTCTACTTCACAACCAACAGAGTAAATTTATATACTGTATGTACTTGCCATTGTTCATTTGTGGTGCATTTAGATTATTTTGTTTCTTATAAATTTTATTTTATTTTAGTCAAATAGTTAGTATTAAGTATATATTAAAATAGCCTAAGTTTAGTTAGCAATTAGAGATTAAGCTAAAATTATAATTAAATAAACAAATGTTTTGTTGTAGATATGGGAGGGATGATGTTTGTTGTACAAGTGATATTTAGTTAATCTATCCAATCCTGCCCTATTTCTCATTTCATCTTACAGAGTATATTACAAAGGAGTTAACATTAAGAACAACTAAACTACGCAATTCCACGTAAACTTTAATATAACCATTAGAACAGAGGAAAAATCTACACAAATATTTGAGAAACTTACTTAAACATAAATAAAAAGTGAACCGAGTTCAACATAAAATAGAATTAAAATTAAGCAGTAGTTAGTAAATGATAAATACACTTGTCAAAAAGTGCAATTCTAACAAAGAACATAAGGTAAAAGACACTAATTGATGTAGATAGAAAACAAATAAATAGATTCAACAGTGATTTACCATGACACCTACCTGGTAGCATTCATTATAAATATGCTGTTTGTCTCACAACACAGTAGTTAATAAAGTAAGTAATTAGAAATTATAAAATTAAGTAATTTAAGTAACAGCTATTAAAAATAAAATTATTTTATTAACAATTGTTAAGGGTTATACTTGTTTTGTTACTCTTCCAATATGAATATAAGCAAAATTTTATTCAATATACAAGGTGTCTCATGAGCATTTACCTCATGGTAGACGATTTGTAATATTTTGTTTTTTAATAATTGGATGTGAAGATGAAAAAGATTACTTTCAGTATAATTAGAAACTGAAATTGTAAATGGTAGCTCTTTCATCAGGGGCTGAAGTATCCTGATTTCGTAAAAGATCCAAGATCTTCTTGCCTCGATTCATAATTTAAAATAAAAAATGTAGATGTCCAGGTGAGCAATATGCTCAAATGAGACAAAAAAGATGTTATATTAGGAGTATATTTGTGAAACACTCATTCTTACCATTGCGAGGAGTACAGAAGAAAACTAAATTGAGTATAGGTGGGGAGATAAATGAGGGAATAACATAAACATGTGGAAATAAATAACATCAAAGGGTTAATGGAAGGTAGAAAAAAGTATAAACAAAACAGATGAAATACTAGAAATATTTCAACGTTAATTTTCCAACATGAGCAAAATGCTCAAGGTACACCTCTCCCAGATTAAAAATTGTTATATTTCAGAGAGGGGGATCTTTCAAATTAATCATTTATGTTTATATTAAATTAGAAACTTAATTTTAAACAACTGATACATTCTTTTCGGAAAAATAAATGGCAAAACAAGGTACTAGAGTTTATAATTGTCACTCAGTCTTGGCAGTAGGCATGATTGACCATTGTTAACACCACCATAAGGGAATCATATCTAATTTTATGCCTAACTCAACTGAAAATAATCTGTTTTTGTTAAAACATCCTTTAGAAGGGTGCATAATTTGACAGCTGTAGTCTAATTAAACCAGTAAAACGAATAAGTAACAATCCCATTACTTTAGAACATTGCAAATATGAACTATAATAGAAAATATGCTCATAGCCATGTGGGATGAAACTTGTTTAATGTTATAAAAACAAATTTTTAAAGATTTCAAACAGCACTAAAACCAAGGTAAACAAAAGATTTAACTTCATCAAAAGACTTGGCACCTTGAAGTAAACCATTTGAGATGGCTATACTGAAGGTAAGAATAGAGATAGTTATAATAGCATAATGGAATTGCCATCTATTGAAAGCCACATGTACAATAATTTCGATAAAAATCACACATCCACAATTATTACACCGGAAGCCGATTAGTTGAAATAAAGAATATGAATATAAACAATTAATAGTTTAATAAAAAATGGAACTTACTTATCGAGAGCTTTAGCTGACTCCCTCAGACCATGTACAATAACTCCATTCCTCACAACTCCTTTCAGAACTTCTTTTAAAGCGGTGTTGATATCGACGGAGTCGCCAGATGGGCCACTAAATTAAAAATAACATTAAAAAAAAAAAACCTAAGTAAAAATTCATTACAGGGAATGAAGAGAGCTTGTAACCAATCTTGAATAATATTAATATTACTTACGATTCATCTTCAATGGTCATGTTTGAAAATGTGGGATTTCTGTAAAAATAAAAACAAACTGATTTTATGAATAAATAAACACTAATGCTTATAAAACGTAAAAATGATCACCTACACGTGGTGCGATAAACAGAGCTCTAGAGAAAAGGTTTGAGACCAGTGTTGCCAAGGCTTCCCAATTACAGTTTATACTACAAACAAAAAAATATATTCTGTTGTTGTATAATATTATATTATAAACAAAATATATTATATGGTAAACAATCAATCCTTAGAAATTACACATTTGTCAGTTATTTTATTTTTTAATATCAAATTCTAGGATAATTTATTGTGGTTAAAAATTGGTTTTAAAAATAATAAAAAGTTATTTAGTTTCTTGTGATAATCTCCAAATTTTTATTATGTTATAAAGATAGATTACTTAAGGATTATTCCTATTATTTTCTTTTGATATGACTATTTCATTATCATCACTGGGAGGACGTAGGGGGGGGGGGTAATTTTTGTGTCTTACTACCAGTTTACCCTCTTTGCTTTAACATTTGACTATTTGTTTATTAGGATGTATAATAATTTTAAAATTGAGTATTAGAGTATAAAATTAACTTTTTTGTTGTGAAATTATGTATTTATTTATGAGCTCCATCGATAATTGTTTAAGAACTATATCTTAATTCCATATCGGTAGTTCCTTGAATATTTGTTTTGATATGAAAATTGTTAAAAAAAAATTATAAATATTGCTTTTGCAACACAATTTCATAACTATGTTGGTTAGTTCTGTAATGCACATTCGGATTCAATTGTGGCCTGAAATAATTAAATTCAAACACCGTGTCTCATTCTTACCAGCCAAAATATAAAAACCTTTAGATACGCAAAAATTGCACTATTTTTAAAAATATTTTACTAGTTTCAAAATAATTTCTTTTAAGTCTCAAGGCTAACTCAAATGTCACAAAAATAAAGAATCCTGGGTAACTACTTTAGTTTTTTGTTTTGTCAAAATTTTTCCAATATAACGGCGGCCAAATTATTAACACATCTATTTTTAACGTTATGCGAATACAGTGCACGATATTTTTAAATATTTCTTTCACAGATTGCATTGAAAATATTTTCTAAGATTTCAAAGCTCTCTAGAAATGATTTTAAGCAACATTCTACAAATTGATTGCTAATAAATAGAAATTTTCTAGTTTAAATATATTGTCTTTTTCAATAATTCATTGTTTCACGATGTTTAGATTCATCTTTTTATTTGTTTCTCCTTGCTTAGCAAACCCAACACCTTCCTTCTATGCTCAATATTTCAAATAAAATGTAGTTGTGCCAAACAGATATTAGAAACTTTTTAAATTTGATATGAAACCAAGAAGGTTTTGAAACAATCTAGAAGTTCTTCGCTCCTGATTCCTCGCAGTGTGCTAGCTCGTTGCATATTTAATGAACCGGTCTTTGGATATGGCCCTTTTCCGTAGCTAACACGGGAGAACATTCATTCCTTCCTCCTTCCAACGATGGAATACATCAAATATAATATAATGAAGATAACTCATAAACCCCAAATTAATAGATAATGGCTAGTTGAACTTCAGATCTTCAGAACGTCCTGTGTTATTTTCGCAAAGGTAAATTTTGTTATGAAATTGAAAATCTAAAAACTGGTAAATTTTCTCAAGTAATTTGGCCTATACATTTTAATCCGTTGTCAAATTTGAGACTTAAACCATTTCAAATTTTTTAAGAATTGAAATTTATTCAAATTATTTTACTTTGATTTACAAACTTTGATATTGACAATGTAAAATCGTGTTCTCTGAAGAGATAAAAAAAAAAAATCAAATATAACTTAATATTAATTTATTCAATATAAAATTATTCGAAATTTTATGATATTTAATCAAAGTATTGTAAGATTATTTTGAATCCTGGGATTGGCACAATTGTTTTAGTTCCCGCTAAGTGAGTGCAATGGCCTACTCTAAGATCAAAAATTAAATTTTAGAGTGTAATTAATTTAAGTTACAATCAGTTCATTTTCTCGTAAATTGGTTCTGTGTGATTTAAATGTTAGTATGATGTGTTGGTAATGAAGTGCCAACATTTTATTATATCGATTTCGTTCATCAATATGGCATATTATCCATCATATAATAGGTAAGTGGAAGTAAAAAATGAGGCCACACCTTTTCAAATCTTAAATAATGATTAATACTTTCCTTACATTGTTAATCATTTTGAAGTTTTTCCCTGGATTCTTTCAGGCCATTAATTGAATATTTCTCGTCTTTGCAAAACCTTGATTTTTTAAATTTATTTTACAAAAATTAATGACTTTAATTTTTAATTTTATTTTGTAGTTGCATGTTCTCATATGTATAAACCCATTTAAGAAATATTTCATTTTTAATATACAATAGTGTGAAAATAATCTTGATTGAATAGTTGATTCCACTTTAATTTTATGGATTGGGATAATCAATTAAATCATATATGATTTAATTGTGGCATCAGTTTATAGTTAAAGTTCGAAGGCGATTTCAGTTGCAAGTTATCATGTTGTTGCTTATGAAAACCTCAAAAATATAAAGCAATTTGTTTAATTTATACTATATATTTCTTAACTTGTATATATCCTAGCAATACCTCATATGCCTATCACAACCAGGAAGGACATTTTGTCCAGTCTATTGAACAAAATGGACTTAATTGTACCAAATGGATAAAATTATTAGTCTTGAACCAATAGTATAACTACAAGGTGATAATTTTACAATCACTGACTAAATCACAAATGTATTACAATAAAAAAGATGTCTCAAAAGAGGTGACATTTGGAGCCTTATATTGAATAAGCAAAGATAATGTATATTGATAACTTTTTTCTTGACTGTTGTAGATAGATATTTCTTTGGGCCAAGAGGATCAGTCAATAATACAACTATATTTAGGCTACGTTTCACAATTTTATTGTTTGCATAGTCATAGCCTACAATGAAAAAACAGTTTTTAGAACTAATAATTTCTTCAACTAATTATTATAAAACTACATATACATAGTAATATTTGAGATTACCAAGTATTACAATTAAAATATTACTTAATACAAACATTACTTACAATTGTCTATTAGTTGCATCATAGCAATGTAGTACATACTGTAATAGACATTTAATAAAAAAAATACAAACAGTTTTTAGAATGAATAATTTCATATTTATATATATACAAGAGATTTAAATCCTGAGATGAGTAGAGCCTGAATTAGAGATAATCTGGATCCCATTTTTTTTACCACTAATCATTAAATTTTCTTTTAAAAGTAGTCCACATCCTGAAACCTTTTTCGAGAAAGAAATCATTGACCAATAATCTCCTACTGAGAATTGGATGATAAATTATAGAAATAATATAATCAATAGCAAATTTGCCTTCCATTTATTCAGGTTTGTTTCATTATCCGTTAGAAAAAAAAATAATCTCCAACTATGACTGTATGTCAAAAGTTGACTGGGACTGAACAGGGGATCGAGAGTTCTTATGTTGTATTGTAACATAAAACTTATAGTAAAAGATGAAGAATACATCAAAGATGTTGATTTTTAACTTGAATAATGCCAAAAGTAAATCTAAGAATGGTATATTAATTTCTTTCCTATTATAATATTTAATTGTTATGTTGCTATGTTTATTGAAAATTTAAATTCTATGGTTGGACAATACAATCTTCAGTAGATAGATAGCTAGATGTATGACAAATATGCATTCGTCATCTCTACTTCAATCAGACAGCCCTGACGAAGCCCTGCAAAGTGAGGTGAAACATTAGTTAATAATAAATAGTTTTCTTTTACTTTTTGATACCTTTATTGACCACCACCTGGATTCCTTCCCATGCCAATCTACTTCATACGGTCAACTATCTTCTTCCAAAATAATTACTAATAATTTGAATTGAAGTTAAAGAATACTGTTGAAGTTACTCAAATTAATGCTTATTAATATATATGTATAAATAAACACACACATACAAAGATATGATTATTTTGAAACTAACTAGTTGAACCTGTTAAGTCAAAAGCACTTGTAAGAAAGTAAAACAAATTGTTTAAGTGTTTAATAGTTTTAAGATTTAAAGCTTTCTCCAACGATAAATCAAACATGGCAGCTTCAATACAAGTTTCTTTTTCTGTGGGTCGCCAGAAACAAACATTCAAGCATGAAGTGCTTTGAACCATTAGATATAAGTCGGTTTAAGTACACCTCTTACACACTTCAACAGCCTTTATAACATGAGTAATGTAGTACACTCTTCAGTAAAGTAACATTAATAACTATGGTCATTTTGTTATACTGTTTTGTTTTTTTATATAGAGAAAATAAAACAGTTTGTTGATATTGTCCAGGAAATTGATTTATATTGATTTTGTCCATGGTTGGTGGAATTGTATGAAATATTCCATTTTGTCCATATCCTACAAAATTCAAATCCACCCATGTCAAAACTAGACACAGATGTTTTGGTAAAGAGATATATGGGTCAAACAATATTTAATCTAAATCACAAAAAATCTTTTAATTTCAAAATTTGGATTTCAGAGATTAAGATACAGTAGTGGATCTAGATTTTTTGAAGACGTAAATGAGAGAATCTTGCATATTAATAGGGCAAGTAGTTGCCTGAAGATTTGAGAGTTATAAAATACTCTACAAAACTACAAACTCCACTGTTATCTATAAGGTACATACCTACTTCTTCTATGTTGCAGGATCCTTGGCGGTCACACCCTTGCCTTCCACTGGATTAGTCCTTGGTTAGATAGTAAGTAGATAACATATTTTCTCGTAGCTTATTTGACTGCACTTCTTATTGTAGTTTAAGATTGAATATTAATAATTATAGTAAATACTAACAGACCAACAATGCTTCATTAATGCTATATTTGAGTATATATATACATTGATTGAACACTATTGAAACTTTGACATCAATTAATATATAGATGAAGTGTTAAGATGGTAACTAACATAAGTGGTAACAGCTAACATAGCTGTATTATCATTAATACTGGTCTGATTTAGATGTTTTTTCTTATTATTTTGATTGTTTATGATATTGTCATTTATATTCTACATTTCTTATATGATAACCCTCACTGTGTTTGAATATTAGTAATTTTTAATTTCTTTGAAAAATGATAAATGAGTGTTTCAGACGATGCTAAAACCTACTTTACTGAAACCCTCACTATGTTCTTTTTAGTTATTAATGAATAAAAAAGCATTTAATAGAATAAGCAATATTTTTTTCTTA
>NW_027111434.1:185357-196338 GCF_000696795.3 Halyomorpha halys
TTTGTGCCTTTAGGCTATGTTTGTATTTATTTTCTTATGTTTTGGTTATTAAATAATATTGACATATTAACTGCATCTGACTAAAAGTTTTTATTATTTCATGAGATAATATTACGCATATAATAACAAAATAAAACTGTAAAATAATAGGTGAGTTCATTATTAGTTTATTCCAAAAAATATTTGAATATAGGAGAAAATACCAGTTATTTACATAAGAAATGTAATTGCTTATATGAACCAAAAAACACTTAAAATTTAAAAGATAAAATTTGAACATTAAATTATACAATATAAAATCTTCATTAATGTTATAAATACTTCATTGTTGAATATCTCAATTGAAATTCTCTTCTTGTTGAGATGACCTCACAATGATTCTTCATAATTATTTTCAACTTCATATTTTTTTTTATTTAATACTAGATTGGCCTGGTGGGCCTTATATGGTTGATTATGGGGGGGAGTATAGTCTCATACAAAAGACACCCCTAACTATAAACAATGTTATAAATAAAAAAAACTAAGATAAAATAAATAAATTAAAATAATAATTCTTAATAAAGATAAAAGTAAAGTTAATAATTAAAATAAGGACATTTATGGATTTAAAAAAATAAATAATTGACTTCAAATGGAAAAAAAATGGATTAATAAAAAGATGAAGAGGAAAAAAAAATATGATAAAATTTTAGAGTAACAATATCAGAACTGATAAATATAGAACTTATAACAGGATAACCTGCAGCAGCCTGGGCTGTCTTCTGGTTGTGGTTGGGTTTCCCAAGTTGTTGGTCACTGCTCCTTTAACTGTAGGTAAGAAAAGTGGAACTTCATGAACCTTTTTTTGATGAAATCCTTTATTGTTTCCATTTTAAATTCCCAATGCAGTTGGCTGTTTCTTACAAACCAAGGAACATCCACTGCAATTCTTAGGAATTTATTTTGAAAAGATTGTATTTATTTCCTTTTCGTAAAAGATGCCGCTCCCCAGACTTCACAGTCATTTATCGGAAGTGACCTAAGAATTGTTTTAAAAATAAGAATAGCCGTTCTGGTTTTAATTTTGATTTTCTATTTAGGATAGGATATAGGATTGCTAACCTTGCGTAGATTTGAGTTATTTTGATGTTTATATAGCGGTTCCAGGAATGGTGGCGATCGGGGTGATTCCTTGGTATCTTGCTGTTCACTGGCAGGATTCCATTTTAAATTTTTACCTTTGAGGTCTGGTGGGCTTCTGAGAGTAGAAATTTTTGAAGTACATTTTTCATTGTTCAGACTAATCATCCGTTTAGTGAAGTATTGTTCTAGTTTATTAAGGTGAGTTTGCAGTATTTCTAGCTATTATTATTTGGCTTTTTATTCTTTCTTCTTTTGTATGAAATTTTTCGAGCTTTCTTTCAAAACTTTGTAAGTATGTATATAAACATTAATTGCTCATGTCTGTTAATTATTTTTAGTTCATTTATTTTATTTTATTAGATGGTTTTATTTTATCTGTTTTCTTTTTATTTCATTTTTATTCCTTATACATTCTTTGTTAATTATTATTACTTCATCTTTTTTTTATT
Source organism: Halyomorpha halys (assembly GCF_000696795.3). Classification (NCBI taxonomy): domain Eukaryota; kingdom Metazoa; phylum Arthropoda; class Insecta; order Hemiptera; family Pentatomidae; genus Halyomorpha; species Halyomorpha halys. Next base: position 186,932 of record NW_027111434.1, read on the forward strand.
TTCCAATTTATTAATAATATTTTATGATTCCATTTTTAATTTTGTTTTTTACTCAAGGCTCTAACACCTATTTTCGATGTCTGTAATATTATTCTAAAGGGAAATTTTTTTTTCGGTTGAATGTCCTAATGGATTGCTTCAAGCCACATGCCCTGCTCATCTTATTATCTTTGCCTTTGTATAGTAAGATATTGATTGACCAGTCTCTGCAAGCAGTTCACTGTTAGTTCTTCTTCATGTATTAAAGCTCTGATACAGATCGTTCCTATAACTATACAAAGGACTTTCCTTTTAAATATATTGATTCTGCTTCCTAGGATACCTGTTAGAGCCCAGATCTCGCAGCTGTATATGAGAGTACACCCTTAGTTTCCGATTTTTAGAGATTTTTCAGGATTTCAGTATTCTTGACAGAGAAGAAGGCTTTGTTTGCAATTGTTATACGCTGGTCTTTCTCAGTCTGTTGATAATTTATTGATGTTATTGTGGAGCTGAAGTATTTGAAATCATCTACTTACAGAAATGATTTAAAGAAACAGGTCACAGAATAAATTAATAAATTATTATTACACCATTTGTGTGTTAATAAACTGATTGTTGCTAGTAGTTTTACCAATGTTCATAGTGTCAGTATTAAAGATTACCCTTTCTGTGTATAGTTCGATTATTATAACTAGAAATTTTGTTGTTTGGTTAATCTAGGTTATATTATAATGATGGCTGTATATATATTTTAACAAGGTTGCTATGGTCTTATAGCAAAAAACCTGATTTTTATGGAATAGCATATTTAATGCTGTTTTAAAAAAAATAATTCATCCAAATATCTTTATAAATCAGTGGATAAGGACAGAATTAAATAATTTTTAATTAGTGTATTTGTGAGAAAATGTCTATTTTAAAATATTTTGTTGAAATGTTTAGTTTTCATTTTAGTATTTATCTTATAAATGCATCTACCCATAGAGGATCATTAGCATTTTTTCTTATTATTTTTTTTTTTACATGAGTTATATAACACTAATTACATTTTACTTGGATTCCCTAAATAAGAACATATTGCTTTTTTCAAAAACCTAAATAAATTTTCCACAGTAGTTAGAGCTGGGTAAAAATTAGCGATATATGAAACTAATAGCTGAAATTGTCATGGATAAGATATTTATTTATGAATGGTTCATTCATTCTTTTAATAATGATCATATAAAAGAAAATTTTAGCTATTAGTTTCAACCATAGCAAATTTTCGCACATCTCTGACAGCACTTTTGGTGTTTCCAAGAGTGATATTCAGCCAGTTTCAAATGTTGCAGTCTTGTCTCTCATCAGTAACAGCCTAATTTCAAAATATTTTAATTTAAAAGTAAATGATTGTTTCTAATTTAATTATCATTTATTTTATTTTTTAATAGATATATCTTACAAGAGGAAGGGCCCTGTTAGGGGTAACCTATTTTAACTAAATGTTTTTTGGAGGTTCTTCCTCAAAAATACATTGGTGTTAATTTTATTTTCTGTCCATTTTTTATTTTCTTTACCATTCCTTTTTTGGGAAAAAAATTAATTAAAACTTTTTATCTACTATCTCAATAATTATAAGTGATTGTATAAGGTATTTATAAGGGAAATGCTTTGTAAGAAAGATGCAATCAGAAGACTTGTTAGATAATTTTGTAATTGTATACTATTTTTCAATTTGTGCACCTAAACTTTGTACTCAATAATAAACAATCTGGTGCAATGCGCAAATCACACAACTTTCACTAACTACTGTATTTTTAGTCAGTGATTAAGCAAAAATTAGCTATAATTGAAACTAATAGCTAATTTTTGGCCAACTCTGTTTTTAGATTATATTAATCTTTGCTCATTTCAAAAGAGGATATTTCTAAATTATTCACCTTGGCAAAAATTTCTTGAACTAATTTTCCAAATGAGTCTTTCAGCCAACTCAATAAAATGACTAACTACAATTTCAACAGTTTCCAGAAAAGTGCTGTTAATAAGATTTCTAGTTTTTTAATAAAATTTTGACATTTTTCTTTTGCAAAATTTGATATTTAAATAAAATTTACATTTTGCAATACTAATAATAATTTATTCAATACTAATTTTTTGATGAGAAGATTGTTGACTGTTGATAAAAAATATGAGAAGATGGTTGGGTATGGTCAGTGAAAAACAAAAATAAGTAAAACCTATTCATTAATGTCAATGTTTCGGACAAAATTTTTAGTCTTCATTAGGACTAAGAAGTAAAAACAAGACAACAACTTATGAATACAAGTATGTATAGAATGATTAGAAAATATCTAACATCATGGATACATAAATAGTGTTGACATACTTGAATATTTTAATTAGAGAAAATTAAGTGAGAGGAAAGAACAAATAATAAAATAGATATGAAAATCTTATTCTTTCCTCTTACTTAATTTTAGTATTACTCTTCTCATACACCCTTTATCTTCTTATAAAACTTAAACTGTTCATGTCTGTTAATACTATTTATGTAGCCATAATGCTAGTTATTTTCTAATCATTCTATACATCCTTTTATTCATAGGTTGTTTTTTGTTTATAGCCCTGGTGAAGGCTAGAAATTTTGTCCGACACATTGACACTAATAAATAAGTTTTTACTTATTTGTGTTCTTCACCATGGGCATAGACAGAGGGGATTGGGGGAGGAGGGGGAGCTATGGCTCCCCCTTACATTTTTGGACCCAAGAAAAAAAAGAAAGAAATTTGATAGATGGTTTCTTTCTGAAAACATATTATAATTCGGAAGGTAATGGTGGGGATAGATGGTAGTGTCCAAAAAACCATTTTCATTGTATAAGCCATTGGTTAAACTTAGTTGTTAACTATTTGAATTGAGTCGTTTCATTTTCAATAATTTATTGTGTTTCAGTAATTTTTGTGTATTAGATATTTAAGATTGCAATCTTAGTGGTAAGAAAATATTTCTAAAAAAACTTCAAATTCTATAATATTCAGAATATTTTCTTGATTCTCAATGTTTTAAAAATATTTTATTTTTCTTGATTTATCTCCTGTTTAATATATTCTATTCTGGTTTTTTATTTGTAAAAGCTGTTCATTACTGGAAAATAATAAAATTTCAAGGATAAATATATGTACATTAATAAAATAGTATTGAATTTTAGTATAATGCTACCGCAAAATTTGATTTGAAACGGAATCATCTTTGAATTTATTTATTTTTAAAGAAAAAACTCTTAATACTTCTTATTTCTTTTATTTTTATATTTTTGAACAAGCCTCCATTATCTAATCTATAAAGAAATTATTTTATTAAAAGTAGTTAAATCTTATCAACTTTACATGTATTGTTAGATTGACTTTATTATTGATTATATTAACACATAGTCCGATAGTTCAATTGCTATTGTACTTCACTTCCATGTTCCTAGGTAATTAATGTTTTTAAAATAAGAATAGCTGTTTCTGGTTTTAATTTAGATTTTATATTTAGGAAAGAATATATCATTGTTATATCATACATCATTGCTAACCTTGCATAGGTTTGAGTTAGTTTGATGTTGATATGGTGGTTCCAGGTCAAGGTGAATTCCCAGGTATCTTACCGATTCACTGGCAAGATTCCATTTTACATTTTTACCTTTGAGGATTAGGTCTGGTGGGCTTGTGAGAGTAAAAACTTTTGAGGTACATTTTTCAATGTTCAGACTAATCATCCATTTATTGAAGTATTGATCTAGTTCATTAAGGTAACTTTGCAAAATATTTCTAGCTATTATTATGTCATCATGTTAAGAGAACACTGCTGTATCATCAGCGAACAGAGCTATGGAGGTATGTGTGGACTGAATGATGTCGTGAACATAGAAGTTGAACAGAATGGGAGAAAGGACTTGTCTGAGAAGGACTAAATTTGTCTGAGGGTAGAATTTGTGTAATTTATTCTAACAGAAAATGTTCTGTTAAAAATTCATGTTATGAAAACGACAGCTTTCCTGGGTAACATTTTAATTGCTATGACTAGGATCAAATCATGTCCAGTAATTTTCTTTATTTTAAGCCAATCAATTCTTGGATTTGATTGACCATGGTAATGGTGGAGAAAAATGATAGTGTCCAAAAAACCATTTTCATTGTATAAGCCATTGGTTAAACTTAGTTGTTAACTATTTGAATTCAGTCGTTTCATTTTCAATAATTTATTGTGATTATAGGTAATAAAAATTTTAAAAGTAATAATTGAATTTTATGAAGTAGAAATAAAATGGTGCAGTATTTATTGGAATACGAAATTACATATTTTTCTTTTACCCAACCTTTTAGAATGGTTTACTATATATTTGTATGTAAGTATGTGTGTGCAATGGGTGGAGGCTTCCCCCTTGGCGAAATCTTGTGTACCCCCATGTTCTTCACTGATTGCACCCACAACCATCTTCTGTTATAAATTGTTATTGAATCAATATTGAAGAGACTAAGAATGATTTTATGAAGTTAGGCAAGCTATTAACTGAAAGGCTCAAATATTGGTGAAGTGAAATTAAAAAAACATGACTACAGTTAGTTATCAGACTGGCATGTTGTTTTAGACATGCAACTGTTAGTTTAGTCCCAAATTCATGTTTAAACTAGTGTTTTATTTATGAATTTTTTGCCATTCGACATTTCTTTCTACAATTTTAATATGTTACATATTATTATTTCATAAAACTGTTGGCTTTCCAACAATATATAATAAGTCTATACTACTGCTATTATTTCCGGAAACGTGTTTTCAAGATGAAAAAAATATTTTTCCTCCTATCTCCTTAAGTTATTTATCAAATCCTTTCATATTTTATATTTATCTATTTTTCATTATATGTGGAAATGCGAAGAGTGGTTAATTATTTCAAATAAATAATATAAAAGTTACTTTAGAGGAAGATTTTTGGAAAAATCCGCATTTAAGTCCTGTCAGACTATTTCATCATCATCATCATCATCATCATAATAATTTTATCCCCTTTACCACTTGCGCAGTGTGGGGTTACAATTTGCAGAGTCTGGACCAGATATCTCGCTCTTGGACCATCTCCCTTCTCCTACTCCAGTCCATATCCCGCCTCCTTAAGGAGTGTTAACACTCTCCTCCCAGGAAATGCATGGTCTTCCACTTGGCCTTCTTCCCTCCACGCGAGTCACTATGTCTTTCTGGCAGTTCTTTCCTAGTACATCGGAAGGAGGTGTCTGAACTATCTTAGCTTGTGCTCCTGTAGGATGCTCTCAGACGATTTGACTCCGATGTTAGTCCGAATGGTACTGTTTCCTACTCTATCTCATTGTGTCCCTCCTCCCTTTTGCCCAGGAAACCCCTTCGAAGTAAACTAAATATTCTTCCAGCTGCATTGATTCTTCGAAACTTCCTCATCAATGTAGCCGCTTTCGTTGAGATGAGCACCTAGATATTTGAAATTCTGGACCTGCTCTAGTCTTTCCTTTTCTTAGGTTAATTTTCATGTTTATCGGGGTCATTTCCTCTTGCAGAACATTTATGTTGTATTGGAGGTCTCGGTCATTGGGAGCCAGCAAGGCCAGGTCATCCCCAAAAGCCAACACAGAAAATTTTATGGGTTGTAAGTTCCTGTGTCCTAACTGAAGCTGTCTCATTCTAAGTTTAGCTTTCTTCATTGCTTTATCGAGGATTACTATGAATAGCAGCGGGCTCAAGCAACAACCTTGTCGAATACCTGATTTTGTCTCGAATTCCAGTGACATGTGGTTCCTTGTTCCAACCACATTCCTGGTTTTATTATAAAGACTCATCACTGCCAAGGTCATCTCTCGATCAATGCCTCTATCAGACAGTACCTGCTCTATGTCTTCCTATTTCAATTAGAATAAAACCTATTTGATATTGAATACAACATAAATTATATTTATGTACCGAGTTTGATCAAAATTGTTAGTGCCGTTTTCAAGAAAACATGAAAAATCGGATCCATAATGTTACACTTCTGGTTCCGATTTTATCGAAAAAGTTCCTGTCACATCCCAGGCATGATCTGCATTAAATGTGTGACACAAATTTAGCTAGATTTGGTTATCTGGATTCAGTGGAGTGCAAAACATGTATTTCTGTGGTAAACTGGAAGTCTAAATTTTGCACGATTTCTTACTTTCCCTTATTTGAAAACCATATATTTATTGGTAAGTGAAAGTAAAAAATCGTTATCTATCCAATTTAACATTCGTGAATTGATACTTGTTAAATACATCATTATTTCCTATCTCCATTTATTATATACATTTACAATAAGATATATAATCTGTCCTATCAGATACTGTTATAACCTCAAATCGACTATGTCTTTTTGTTGGAAGGCTTTAAAAATGAAGAAACGACAAACTGGTTCGGATTAAACATTTATTTGGTCAATTTAAACATTTTAAAAACTAAAACTAAAATAAACAAAATATGACTAATAATGAATAAAAAGGCCTCTCAGATAAAAATAAAATAGTTAAATAAATTATGAAAACGAAAAGAAACTAATTTAAAAAAAAAAAACAACAAATAAATATAAAATAAATACTAGTCGACGTAGGGTTGCTCCACTCCGATAGGTCAGAGGAAGAGTGCTGCCGAGATGTGTAGGTCGCAGCTCTTGTAGCTAAATAAACCGCTGCAATGGTCCAAAGTTGGTGTAGTGGTTGATCGATGGTCTAAATATCCAGCAGTCGTATTAATGTTAATACATTTATTATTAACACCTAATGGCGAGCCGACAAAATGAACGCAGACAGGGTTTGTTACACACGTTTCTGGCCACTAATTATCCGGAACTCATATTATAAAATCGAAGCATAGAAAAAGTCTGGTTTTTGAACTGTAATGACGACTAAAACACTCAAAAAATCTAAACTATTAAACTATAAACGCAGAGAGGGCTGCTCAGACCCTACCACTAATAAGCTGGAACTGCTCTAAAAAACTAAGATGGTCGGTCTGTTGCTAGACAACCTCTTAGCGACGATTATTAACCCTTAGCAACTGCCTCTATTACTCATTATAAAAAACAAATATAATTACATTTTTTTTTCTTTTCAAATAACTAAATCTAAATAAAACAATACAAATAAAAATAAATGTAACTAAATTAAATACTAATAAAACTCAAATAATATTTACAAGGTACACACACTTAAAACATTTTTTCGACTCGCTATTCAGTAATATAAAATACAAGTCGTATTCCTATTACAACTTACTAATCAATTTGTTTCTGACTTATTTTTACTTCCACTTACGTATGTTCGAAATGTATAGTAAGGAACTCCTGACAAAATTTCCAATTCACGTTTTCGACGGAAATACCCGTTTTGAGACCCTATGAGTCGAATTAATTAGGTCTCACAAAATGAACTGTGTGTTTGTATGTAAACAGCCTAGCTCAAAAACGAAAATTCGTACGAAACTGAAGTTACATATTTAAGACGAGTGTATAGGCTGGGATGCTATAGCAAATTTTTCGATCACGTTGACTGAGTGGATGTGCTACTTAATAGAATCAATTTAAAATTGTTTTTTTTCGATTTTCTCCAAAGAGGCTCAAAAGATTTTGAATAAATTCGACATGCCAACGAACAATTATATGGTCATTAATGTCAGGTAGATCTTATCCTCATTGAAATAGTCTGGCGTGGCTTATAGTGTATCTTCGTAGGAGTAGTAGATTTTATGATATTTGACCAAATAAATTCACAAAATGTCAATTTCTAGTTGTTCAGAATAAAATATTTGATTTTTGAAAAAATATATTTCAGGAACTATATATGTCTACCAGGACTCAAAATAAAGGTAAACTTACTATAAAGTAGTTTATGTCACGTATCTTCTTAGGGGTAGTAGTTTTTAGTTTTAGTTATGGTATTCTCATATGAATATAAATTTTGCACATGAAATGTTGTCCGAAAAACTAAAAATCAATTTATTATAGTAAATTTCATAAAAACTACTACTCTTTCGAAGTTAAACGTCATAAACTACTTTATAGTAGATTAAACTAGCTTTAATTAGAGTGCTAATAGACATCTGTACGTCGAACGTCTTTGAGGTATAAATTTCTCAAAATGAATTCAATACATCTTTGTAAATTCAATTTATCATCTCAACTACTGATTATTCTATACATCTTTTATGAACTTTTGCTTTTTAAAGGCTTTATTTCGGGAACTTTCGAACGTAAATAGCTCTATTAGGGCTCATACGTATTTCAGTGAATTTACTCTACTTTAAATAATGTTCTTTTAGGTTTTCTAATGCTGGTGGTAATTTTAAAGATATAGAGCTCCGAATGAATAATTTTTTTTTTTACGTTTTGAAACAGCCTCCATTTTTTATTTCCCCTACCTATACTTGACAGACTCACAAATTTCGATTAGTTTTTATAAATAGTTTTCATTAAAATAATAAAAAATTGGGGGGAAATAACTGCCTTTTGACTCCTCTTGGGCTCTATAGGGGTGCTATATAGTGGTAAGTGAAAGTTGTGTGATGTGCGTACCACACCACATTTTTTGTAGACGCACTGGATAATGGACAGCTTGTCCGAAACGTCGCTCAGAAGATTGAAATAAAGTATATTAGAAATATTAATGATTTCTTTCCTCAAAAATAGAATGAATAAATCCATCAGTTGGTTTTGGATATATAGTTATTCATACAATTGGGCCTGAATATTACACTAGGTTTTTTATTTATTATATAGTTTAAATACAATACTGTTGAGATTGCTTTAAAATAGCGAAATTTTATAGCAACAGAAATATGGATTTTTTTTAAATTATGAAGATGGTCAGGGGTGCGGTCAAAAGGGAACAAAAATGGTTAGCAACTATTTATTTTCGACATTTCGCCCCACTTTGTAGAGCCTCATTGGGGCTAAAAAGATTTTTAAAAAACTAAAAATATTTTGGCATAGGATAATAAGATACAAAAAGGTAAATTAAGGTAGGGTTATAATTATGTAAAAATAAGTGAAAAAATATTATATACAAATGAAAGAAAAGAAGAAATAAAATAGTATTAATATAAAATAGACAATGACAGGAATATAAAATAATTACGCAAACTATTTGGTTAAAAATGTATATATATGTTTTATTATTTATTTAATGTGATTTACAACTGTTCAAGTAATAAATACAATAATTAAATATATTGTAATTGTGAGAGATAGTTGACCGTGGATGATGAACGAGGAGATGGTTGGGGGGTGCGGTCAATGATAAACACAAATAAGTTGGATTAACGAGTTTCACAAAAAGAGTTTCTAGCCTTCTTCAGGGCTGAAAACAGAACAAGATAACAACCACAGTAAGAATAGAAAAATAAAAAAGAAAGTATAAACAGAATAATTT
>NW_027111434.1:196388-199024 GCF_000696795.3 Halyomorpha halys
GAAAGAAAATATAAAAATATGTAAACATAATAATTGATAAAAAGGCAAAATATAAAGTTTAACAAAAGAGATGAATAGAAGAAAAAAAAAATTGAAAACCAAACGCCAAATGGTATGCTGCGCCAATAACGGCTTATTTGTGTTTCATTTGACCGCATCCACAACCATCATCTCCAAGTACGTCATCTATGGTCAAGTATCTCTCATGATTATGTATCCTAAAATACGAATTTATATATCAACAGATAAACAAAAAAAAAATTATCCTAATTTTTTCCTTCACTGGTCTGAAGAATTTTTTTTTGTTGAAAAGCACAATATAGCAATCTACACAAAATGGGCTAATAGGCTTCTTCCCTCGAAAATGGAATAGATAAGTTCATTAGTAGTTTTTTGCTTTGTAGTTACTAATAGCTGTAAATATACTTGACACTCACAAATTTCGACTAGTATTTATAAATAGTTTTCATTAAAATAATAAAAAATTGGGGGGAAATAACTGCCTTTTTTCTCCTCTTGGGCTCTATCGGGGTGCTATATGGAGGTAAGTGAAAGTTGTGTGATGCGCGTACCACACCAGATTTTTTGTAGACGCACTGGATAATGGTCAGGTTGTCCGAAACGTCGCTCAAAAGATTGAAAGAAAGGATATTAGAAATATTAATGGTTTCTTTCCTCGAAAATAAAATAAATAAATCCATCAGTTGTTTTTTGATTTATAGTTACTCATACAATTGTATCTGAATGGCACACAAGGTATTTTTCTTTATTAAATAATTTTTATGAAATACTGTAAAAATTGTAGCAACAGAAAAATAGCATTTTTTATATAGACATTGCCTTAAATTAATGTATGAATGAGGAAAAAATGTAGTTATTTTACCCCAATTTTTGATTAATTTAATGAAAACTATGTATAATTACTAGTCAAAACTGTTGAGTCTTCCAAGTATAGGTAGGGGGAATAAAAAATGTTGGCTGTTTCAAAACGTTAAAAAAAAAAATAATTTTTCATTCAGAGCTTTATGTCTTAATAATTAAGAGCAACAATAGAAAACCTAAGAGAATCATTTAAAGTAGAGCAAATTTGCCAAAATGTAAGCCCTAATAGAGCTTAATACGTTCTATAGCTCCCGTGATATAACTTTTTTTAAAGTAACATTTTATAAAAAATGTATTGAAAAATTAGTAGTTAGTGGATTTATTTTGAGAAATCTATATCGCAATCACTCAAATAAAAGCTGGTTGAATGTAATGTAAAATAGTTTATCTTCGTAGGGGTAATAGATTTTATGATATTTGACCAAATAAATTCACAAAATGTTAATTTCTAGTTGTTCGGGATAAAATATTTGATTTTTGAAAAAATATATTTCAGGAACTATATATGTCTACCAGGACTCAAAATAAAGGTAAACTTACTATAATGTAGTTTATGTCACGTATCTTCGTAGGGGCAGTAGTTTTTATGATATTCTCATATGAATATAAATTTTGCACATGAAATGTTCTCCGAAAAATACTATAAATCAATTTATTTTAGTAAATTTCATAAAAACTACTACTCCTACGAAGTTAAATGTCATAAACTACTTTATAGTAGATCAAACTAGCTTTAATTAGAGTGCTAATAGACATCTGTACATCGAACGTTTTTGAGGTATAAATTTCTCAAAATAAATTCAATACATCTTTGTAAATTCAATACATCATCTTAACTACTGATTATTCAATACATCTTTTATGAACTTTTGCTTTTTAAAAAGCTATATTTCGGGAACTTTCGAACGTAAATAGATCTATTAGGGCTCATATGTATTTCAGTGAATTTACTCTACTTTAAATAATGTTCTTTTTGGTTTTCTAGTGCTGCTGGTAATTTTTAAGGAAATAGAGCTCCGAATAAAAAATTAATTTTTTTTACCGTTTTGAAACAGCCTCTATTTTTTATTCCCCCCACCTATACTTGACAGACTCATCAATTTCGACTAGTATTTATAAATAGTTTTCATTAAAGTAATAAAAAATTGGGGGAGGAGGGGACAGGGGGGAGAAGTAACTGCCTTGTGACTCCTCTTGGATGTGCGTACCACACCACATTTTTTGTAGATGCGCTAGTTAATGGTCTGTTTGTCCGAAACGTCGCTCAAAAGATTGAAAGAAAGGATATTAGAAATATTAATGGTTTCTTTCCTTGAAAATAAAATAAATAAATCCATCAGATGGTTTTGGATTTATAGTTATTTATACAATTGGATCTGAATGGCACACTAGTTTTTTTTTATTAATTTAGTCTAAATAGAATACTGTTGAGATTGCTTTAAAATAGCGAAATTTTATAGCAACAGAAATATGGGTTTTTAAAATTATGGAGATAGTCAGGGGTGCGGTTAAAAGAGAACAAAAATAGTTAACAACTATTTATTTTCGACGTTTCGCCCCACTTTGTACAGCTTCATCAGGACTAAAATAATATTTTGGCATTGTAGGATAATAAGATACAAAAAGGTAAATTAAGGTAGGGTTAAAATTATGTAAAAATAAGTGATTAAAAAAAAATATACAAATGAAAGAAAAGAAGAAATAAAATAGTATTAATATAAAATAGACAATGATAAGAATATAAAGTAATTACG
>NW_027111434.1:200794-202968 GCF_000696795.3 Halyomorpha halys
TAAGGGTATTCATGATCTATAGTTTAACTTGTTAAAGCGTGTTAAATGGAAAAAAAATTATGTTAAATGGAGAAATATTTCCTTCTTTTACCATGTTAAAACGATCTAACATGTAACATGGGCTGAGAGTCGGTTACTAGGTCTGTTAAATAAGGGAATGTGACATCACGCAAGAGACCAACTGAGCTGGTCACTATTTTGTTTGTTGTGTTAGGTTTCTTCCTTGTAGTTTTTGTTTTGATTCTGTATTAGTATTTTTTTGGATATTTTTAAACGGAATAAAGCAATGTATGAAAATAATAATGTTATTATAGTTGTCAATTAGCACATCTTGATTTTCTTCCTCACAAGTTAGATCAACTAGACACTCAGTAGCCAAACTTTCACACAACTTCTATTTTTCAATTACTTTATGCATGTTGTAATAAATTACTTTAATCAAAGCTTAAAAGTAAACAATAACATGAAGTTTTGGAAGTAAAGGTTGTTGATGATATTGTGTTAAATGTAAAATGTTTTACCATATTAAATTTTTTAAGTATAGGATTGTGAGCAGTCCTATTTAAAGTCCATGTTAAATGCTCCTAGTGGATTTTTGGACCAACTTGTTTTACAACCTTTCCTTCCGAAACTTCATGTTATTGTTTACTTTTAAGTTTTGATTAAAGTGATTTATTACAACATGCCTAAAATAAGTGAAAAGTAGAAGTGTAAAAGTTTGGCTATTGATTATCTTTTTTAAAAAATCCAAAACACAAGACAAAAGAAAAAAAAACACAAACTACGAGTAAGTAACCTAACACAACAACAAATAAAACGGTAATGAGCTCAGCTGGTCTGTTTCGTGACGTCATTCTCTATTTAACAGACCTAGTAACAAACTCTCAGCAATATTATATGTTATATCGTTTTAACATGGTAAAAGAAGGAAATATTTCTCCATTTAACATAAGTTTTTCCATTTAACATGCTTTAACATGTTAAACTAAAGATCATGAATTCCCCTATTTTCAGCTATTATCTCCGATCTCCACTAGAGAGATATATGCTTTAATGGCCATGCTGCCCAAATACATTGGGTTGTTATAAGACACAGCGTACCCATCAATCCATAATTGGACATATATGCACTATAATACATTAACTTTTTCCAACAATAATTATCAATAAACTAATGCAATACACTTCAATTTTTTTCCTATATACATACATTTGTTTTCCTCCTCGCACAAAACCAAGTAACAATTTACCAGTTCGTCCAATGCGTTATTTCCCCAGTTACATTGTTACTTATCTTTCCTCTCCAGTGGTCCGCTACAACCGTTTGATCAATTAAGCAAATTACAAAAATCATCACTAGATAGCAACGCGTAAATAAACAGAAACAAAACAATCACAGCAGTAGAACAGTTTACTTAAAAAAAATTAAATGAATTTAAAAAGAAATAATATATAAATTTAAAGAACATACAAATGAATAAATAAGTTAAAACACACAAATAAATAGGTAAAAAAAAATATATAAAATGGACGAAATTATGGTAGGCGAAATTCAGGGAAACGTAAATATCGGAAAAATTGGCGGTAGCTCTGAAATGGGCAAAAATTAGTAATGGTCGAAACTAATAGCTAAAATTTCCATGGATACGATATTTATTTATCAATGATTCATTCATGAATAAGGGTCGTATCCATGGCAACTGTAACTATTAGTTTCAACTATAGCTAATTTTAGCCCATCTCTGGGGTAGTTGATAAAAATTCATTTACATGGTACTTGATAACCTATAAATTAAAATTTGGTTCAAGAATTTTTATCAGATCCAGACTAATTTACTTGTAATTGGCCAAGCGTTTGTGACCTATATGTTTTTGCTCAGTTAGTATTGTTTTAGAACGGCTAACATATAAATATTTGTGTTTTAATTAGTTTAAATCTGGAGTTGAGCTTTGGGGCTACACTAAACCTTCGAATTCCTCTCGTATTCAATCCTTACAATCCAAAATCCTTCGTAAAATCCCCAATGTTCTTTACTTTCTCACAAATAAAGACCTTAATGTTCCCTATGTAACCGATCTAGCCCGAACCAGATATCACTCCTTCCATTTTAAACACCATAACCACTCAAACCCCCTAGTTTCTAACCTTGCATCCTCTTCCATTCCTGACAATC
>NW_027111434.1:203378-206338 GCF_000696795.3 Halyomorpha halys
TATAGTTTAATAATTAAAATTTTTAACACTATAATTTGTAGAAGATGCTTAATTTTAGTTAGAGTTTTCAATCCGGATAAAGAAGAGTAATTAGTTGGATCCATAGCAGTAGCCTCCAAAGAGGTAGGTCCATTAGTTAACTTAATTAGTTTGCCGAGATCTGGCAACTTTTCAAATCTCTATCCCAGGCACAGTATCTATTTTCCTCTCTGTAATTTTATTTTATTTAGTAAATCTTTTGTTCAGGTTTATTCTTTGCTTTTCAGAGCCATGGTTTTTTATTTATTTTTTTTACTTTCAATCACCTATACATGGAACATACACGAAAGGAAATATTACGATCGTGCGAAGTACAGGTTTTGAGTTACACTGAGCTCAAATAACCAAGTATCGCTAAATGCTCTCTGTTCCGTTTAAACGGAAGATGTGAGCAGAAATTGCCCTCCCCCCCCTCTCTCCCGCAATGCACGCATATGCCTAATAGCAATTAATATGCATCCGATTAAGTAGCACAAGCGCTCCATGTGGCCAAGATAGTAAAGAATTAGACTCTTAGACTGGCAGTGGTATGGGGAAAGCGAGAATAAGGGAGTCATTTTTAGTTTTCTCTGGGCAAATCCTTTCTTCTCTTCTTCAATGAAGATCATCATGCGTGAGTAGTACATTTAGGAAGTGTCTCCCTGTCAATAGAGGAGAGGGCTGTGAAGGAGAAGAAGGAATCATGGGAGTAAATTAACACCTTTCAGTATCTTTTACGTCTTCATCATTCCTCTTCTTCTTCATCATCATGACCATCAACACTGCATTCTCAATAGACTCTGAATTTATTAAACCTTTCTAACCAATTTTTTTTTCGGCTACCCCCTCCAATGTGTGAACTATTTAATAGGTTTTTTTTTTCTGTCAATTTATATTATTTTTATTAAATTATGGCCACTCAGGGGAGGGGCGCCTTAAGGTTTTGAAAATGAAGTATTACGTAAAATATTGGGACCGAAAAAGGATGAGGTAAACGGATAATTTAGGCTACACAATGCTAAATTGAGGGAACTGTATCCGGGATTATGATTGAGGTTATAGCAGCGAATAAGATCAGCGTGTAAGGTTGTGGAACTTAAGGTTAGACACCTAAAAGAAACACTGAACCATCAAAGGGGTAAACCAAAACGTAGATGGAAGGATTGCGTTAAGTTGATTTATTAGGAAATACATCGCGCGTATATTGACGTGTTTTTTTTTTCACGTCAATTCGTCACTCTCAGCCTATTTTTTGTGAGTGCCACCCATTGGCTAACGGGCCTCACAAATGCCCGATGGATGGTTGTGAGGGTGTTTTGTATTATTTTATGCTTTAAAAAAGCCCGGATGGGGCCGGGACTCCATCTGACAACCTATGGGCTGGTAGACTGGCGCGTTGCCACGCTGCTTCCGATGTCCCCATGAAAATAAAGTATTACGTAAAATATTTGGACCGAAAGAATTATCTGTATCAATGCAATACTTTCAATTTGCACGTCAGTCTCTTGTGAGAAATCAGGTGAAATAAAGTATTTCACAACCTTTAAACATCGTTAACTGAATCATTAGATCTTCTAAATCCACTATTCAAACCTTTTACTGCTCATGAGGTTTGAATAGAACAGTTAGAGTTCCTCGACTTTCTAGCTGAGAAAGTCAAGTATTATAAGAAAGGAAAAATAAAAGCACTTAACATTTTTCATGAAATAAAAAAACAAAACATCAATAAGCGTTATAAGTCATTTAAGAAGAAATGTCGCTACCAGAGTGCGTTTGTATCAGGTCATAACACTTGTTTACATGAAGGAGGCCTAATGAATTCTTTGTCCTATTAATAAACTTTTTTTGGCTTGGCGGTCTGACTGCGCGACCCGTCGTCTGTTTTGTTTTCTTTTTCTTTTTACCAAGCTGAGATCTCTCCCAGCGATTTGAAAAACTGTCTTCATCAATCATAGCAACTTCGAAATTAGCTTTGAAAAGAATTATACAATTTTATGCCAGAATACTTCATTTTAATTCGAGTTTTGCCAAGTAATTGTTTACTAATTTTTTCTTTACGATAATCCTAGTACAAAACTGTTCAAGTTATCTAACACGAAATTATATATTTTATTGATGAAAATTATGTACAATTACAAGTCAAAATTGATGAGTCTGCCAAGTATAGGTAGGGGGAATAAAAAATGGCGGGTGTTTGAAAGCAATCAAAATATTTAATTTTTCATTCAGAGCTCTATATCTTAAAAAGTAGAAACAACACAATAAAACCTAAAAGAACGTCATTTAAAGATGAGCAATATTTCTAAAATATGAACCCTAAAAGAGTTATCTACATTAAATAGTTCTCGAGATATAGCTTTTTAAAAAGCAACATTTCATAAAAATGTTGTATGGAACGTGCTGAAAGATCAGTAGTTAGTGATAGTTATGGAACAACTATAAATCAATTTATTTTAGCAAATATCATGAAAACTACTATTCCTACGAAGGTAAAGTGCATAAACCTCTTTATAGTCCATTAAACTAGCATTAATTTGAGTGCTAATCGATTTCTGTACGTCACATAGTTCCTTAGATATAGAATTCTAAAAATCAATTAACTAACTACTAATCTTTCAATAGATTTTTAAGAAATTTTACTTTTTAAAAAGCTATATCTTGAGAACTATTCGACGTAAATAGCTCTTTTAGAGCTAATATTTCAGCAAATTTACTCTTCTTTAAATAATGTTCTCTTAGATTTTCTATTGTTGTTGTAGTTTTTATGATATAGAGCTCTGAATGAAAAATTAGTGTTTTTTTAAAGATTTTTAAACAGCCGCCATTTTTTATTCCTACCTATACTCGGCAAACTCATCAGTTTTGACTAGTAATTATACATAGTTTTCATTAAAGTAATCAAAAATTGGGGTGAGATAACTGCCTTTTTTTCTTCCCGGCTC
>NW_027111434.1:206396-209416 GCF_000696795.3 Halyomorpha halys
TATTGTCGGAACAACTATAAATCAATTTATTTTAGCTAATATCATGAAAACTACGATTCCCACGAAGGTAAAGGTCATAAACTTCTTCTTCATAGACTTACTATAGTCCATTATACTAGCTTTAATTTAAGTGCTAATAGACATCTGTACGTCAAATGGTTTCTGAAGTGAAGTTTTTCATAAATCAAACTTATTGTCCAAACAACTATAAATCAATTTATTTAAGCAAATATCATGAAACCTACTATTCCTACGAAGATAAAGTTCATAAACTTCTTTATAGTACATTAAACTAGTTTTAATTTGAGTGCTAATAGACATACGTCACGTTCCTTAGATATAGAATTCTCAAAATAAATTAACTAACTACTAATTTTTCAATAGATTTTTAAGAAATTTTACTTTTTAAAAAGCTATATCTCGAGAACTATTCGACGTAAATAGCTCTTTTAGGGCTAATGTTTCAGAAAATGTACTCTTCTTTAAATAATGTTCTTTTAGATTTTCTATTTTTGTTGGTAGTTTTTATGATATAGAGCTCTGAATGAAAAATTAGTGTTTTTTTAAGATTTTTAAACAGCCGCCATTTTTGTTCCTCCTACCTATACTCGGCAAACTCATCAGTTTTGACTAGTAATTATACATAGTTTTCATTAAGGTAACTAAAAATTGGGGTGAGATAACTGCCTTTTTTTCTTCCCGGCTCTTGTACTATGTATGATAGGCGGAAGAAACTAAACATCTATGTTATGAGTCCTACGCTCCACTTATTTGCCAAACTGATTCCCAATAGATTTCCATCTGTTCAAAAATTTTTGAATATTTTCCGACTTCATTTTTAACAAATCTTAATAAAGAAAAAAAAAATTTTGGATTCTGGCCTCTAAAAATATTTGCTCTCTCAAATGCGTTAATCGGAAGCGACCTACACTCTTGTATTATAGACTGAACGATCTGTGTTTCGAAGTCCTTACACACTCACCTTATTCGCCATACTTATTCCCGTCTGTTCATAAATTGTCTGTCTTAATTTTTCACAAAACCTGAATTTTTCGGACTCAAAAGTTGTTGCTAACACGTTATGTATAGAAAATTAGGGTAAATATTTTTTATAAAAATGTTTTTATTTAATAAAGTTTTTTTTTTACTATGTAACCTGTTACGATTGCCATGGTGAAATAAATACAGGCGATATCTACGTAGACAAGGAGTGTTACGGTTGCCATGGTGAAAACAAGACACGAGCGATATGTTTGAGACGAGTGTGCTTTGTTTGAGTGAAGGCGATAGTTTCATTTTGGAACATGCTATGATTGTTCAATGTGAAGTGTTAATAGTTTAAAGGCCCTCTGTCTTTATGGTTTGAACCGGAATATCACCATGTGAGAAATGTCATATATGCTTTGTTTTTCAAAATTATGGTGTTTACTTCAATAGACGACCATTAACAATAGA
Organism: Halyomorpha halys; assembly: GCF_000696795.3. Classification (NCBI taxonomy): domain Eukaryota; kingdom Metazoa; phylum Arthropoda; class Insecta; order Hemiptera; family Pentatomidae; genus Halyomorpha; species Halyomorpha halys. The sequence continues at coordinate 207,852 of NW_027111434.1, forward strand.
AGTGGAGGACTACGTGGGGTTTGAACTAAATTTTATCTTGTTTTTTTAAAATTTTATATTCACTTTTATAGTCTTTTGGATAATAAAGTAAATATAGTGATTAAGATTAAGTTTAAGTCAACCTATAAGTTTTAATTGTTTTATTAATTGATAAGAATTCTTTTTTTTTCCTTTTTCATTCTCTGTATATATATTTTTTTCTTATTATTAAACTTTTGTACATATAATTCAGTTGTTCTTTCTCTGCTTTCAACTTGTTAATTTACTTATGTTTTTTTTTGTTGTTCACGGAATATTACGATAATTCAACAGGTGGGTAGGTAACACCCCTAGGTTTCCTGTTTTCTACATGTAAAGATATTCGCCAGTGGTCATATTCAACAATTGTTTATATAGTGGTATATTTTAGTTATATTGTGGCATAATGCTTCGGGGTTTTCGTTATTTCCAAGAAAAATAACGTGGCGCCTGAGGAGTAATTTATTCTTTATTGTTTTGTTTTGTTTTTTCTTTTTTCGATTATATTTTTTTTTATTTGACTCTAACACCCCCTTCTCCGCTGAGCGTGGGCAACGATAAACGTATAACTAAGAATAAATCAAAATTTGCTGTTATAAACCCTTTCTGTTAAAACTGATATTTGATATGAAACAACCCAACAATATTATAATATATTTAAACTTACTTATTTGATATTGTTTTATCTTTTAACGCAGTTGATTATGCCATATTTTGCTTCTAGTACAATGGACTTGTTAGGGACAACCTGAATAAAGAATTTTTTTTTAACAATTTATTTATTGTTATTTACAATTGTATAAAATTATATACGACTAATAAATTGACATGTGTAGAATCTACCCATTGAACTCCAATAACTTTACTAGAGAAGATCTCGGGACCATCTTCCTTTCAGACGTCTAGAGTGATTATCAGGCATTGAAGGGGAACCCAGGCTAGAAACAAGTGTGTTTGATTGGTTGGGAAGTTTATCATGGAATGATTGGTTTCTGGTTCTGGCCATATTGGCAACATATGGAACATTGAGGTCCTGATGGATGCCTTGATTTGTGACAAAGTAAGGAGCATTAAGGATTTTGGACTGTATACTACTCATTGATAGTAGTTCTCCTTTTCAGGCGACTCGGAGGATTGTCAGGAATAGAAGAAGCAAGGTTAGAAACTAGAGGGTTTTGATGGTTAGGAAATTTATAATGGAAGGATTGATATCTGGTTTGGGCTAGATAGGTTACATGTGGAACATTAAGGTCTTTATATATGATTTTATTTGTGACAAAGTAAGGAGTATCAAGGATTTTAGATTGTAAGGATTGGAAACGAGAGGAATTCGAAGGTTTAGTGGAGCCAAAGCTCAACTCCGTATGTCCAGATAGGGCTTATTATTGAGATGTAGCTCAGTCTTTTGAATATATAATTTAAATTTTTAAACCCTTCGTCGTAAACCTACTGACTGCCCTATAGTTTCATTTAATGATGTTACTCTTACCCCTGTCGAACAGATCCTCTACCTTGAACTACATTTGGACAAACGATTAACCTGGAAT
>NW_027111434.1:212341-217439 GCF_000696795.3 Halyomorpha halys
AATGTAAAATGTCATTAGAGTGCTACCAATGGGTAGTTTCTCTACACGCCTGTAACACTCCAATTTAACTTGGATCAGATTTACTAAATGAATTATAATGTAAAGTTGTAAATAGCAATAAATAAATATTTAAAAACGGTTAATTTTTAAGAAAGCATATATTACTAACTTTTTAAGCTTTCATTTTTTATTTTTATCCAAAATTTTGAAGTTCCAAACATTTTCCAAAAAAAAAAAACACATGAGCGAGCATATTGGAATATAAAAGTTAACGACTCTTATTAATTACTTTGTTCTGAAGCAGACAAATTGAGGGTTAATTCTGCTCCCAGACGGTACGAACGCTTTTAGGCTTAAGTGATGTGTTAATTTAACATTGCTCGAGCCGGCGATGAATTCTTTATTCCCTTTCTATTCACGTCAAGGGTAGAATATTCAGTTAAATTGAAGAGCCGATAGTTGAATACAAAAGATAGCATCTAATAACCCCTTACTCCTTAGAACTTCGTCTTAGGGCTGACTTTAATGGAAAAATTCTTGACAACCGCCCCCCTTCTCCCCTTAGAGCAGTTATAACGATAAACACACTTCGATAACTCTATCGATTTATAATTGAATAATTAATTATTCACTCCTCACAGCAATTTTTAGATCGAATGTGTTTTAATCTCTTAGTAATTATATCAATAATATTGAATTAAACAAATGAATAATATTCGAACTAATTGTTGCAGGGGAGGAGGTGGGAGGGGTATTTGGATTAAAGAAAGTATTAGGTGTAAAAAAAACAAAAAACATTATGAAAGTACATAACCATTTTTATTTTTACATATTTTATTGGAAAAATATCATTATTTAAAAAGCGCCTAAAATTATAAAACGGTGTGAAACCCTCCACTTCTGCCCTCCGTGGTAGCCTTACTTATCTTACTTTTCAAATAGAGAATTACAGCGATTGGGTTGGTCAATGTACGACATGTCACAATATCATAGGAAGAAATCATAACACTAAAAAAAGGACTAGACCCGTCCCACTAAGATCCCCAGGAAGCGACGGTCCTATGTCACTTTTCAAATATTTGCTTAAAAGGAGATGAGAAGAATTAAGATAGTTAAATCGTGCCCTGTTAATGTTAAAACAGCGCCTGAAATTGAAAAACAGCCAACACATTTTATTTGAAGTTTTAAAAATTAATCTTTTCTAAAGAAGTCGGTTTTTTTTCTAAGACCTGTTAAGAAACTTCTTCACTGCTTCTTCGATCGGATGTTAGAGAAGGACTTGTTGCCACGGTGTATCATTCTCTGTTGCTTACTTCAGACTGTGATTAAAATAAAACGTACGGTTGTAATCTGGAATTCATTTCAACAGTCAGATTTTATTTTTTTTAACTTATCTGAAATCATTTAAACATGCAGTAATATGCATTTTATTCGAATATAATAGTAAAACCTTAGCGAACCTAAAGGTTCGAAATTCTACCAATCACTGTCCACATAAATCCATCTAGTGACGCCCGTCAGTCTTACCGAAATCCTCCCTCCTACGTTTCGGACGTTTAAGAGTTTAAGGATCCGTTCGTTCCTTTACCTTTCAACCTTATAAGCATATCGTGTTCACCGCAATGCTATAACTCTAATTATATTTACCGGGTGGAGTTACCCTTATTTAGTGTTGTGTAATCTTTCAAATTCTCCTATTAACTCATTTTTTTCGGTTCGGATATTTTACGCAATTCGTTTATTTCAAAAACCTTAAGGAGCTTGTTCAAGTTGATAGGTTTAGAGATATATCATTTGTTATAAATATCTCTAAAGCTATCAAATCAGGAACAGTCCTGATCAAGCTCTATAAAGTGGAGCGAAACGTTGGAAAATAAAGAGTTCTTAACTATTTTAGAGTCACCCGATTTTATGAAGATTTGAAATGGCTTTACTCTCCCTTCCCCTTCTGTCGTAAATATTTTCTTGCTTTCTTTCTCTATCAAGTTATCCAATCCCGCCGTCCATCGTACATCTCTCACATCCTTCAATTTAAATTCTCAGTGCATTCCCGCAATACCCGCTCACGGCCTTCAGACTTATATGCAACTGCCCATCGAACCGCAAACTTTGGTAGATCTTTCCTCACCCGTTCCTCTTCCCTATCGTAGATCTAATACCCTTCTAATCTTCAAATCCCGTATCTTCGACTACCTTCGGTCCATCCTATTTCAGAAGAATAACAATTGGAAGTTTCAAATGAGGTTTCTATATTCTCTGTATTTAATGTTTTCGTTTATATTTGTAAATATATATATTACTAACTTGTTTCCATTCTATCAATATGTATACTTCTTTATATTGTTATTATTATTTCTTTTTTATATACGTTATAAAAATAACAATTGTTTTGAAATGTTTTTTATTTTAATGTTCTGTCAGTTCTATAATGTTTGTATCTTGTTTTTTTCATTTAGCCCTGACGAAGCCCTGCAAAGTGGGTCGAAACGTTGTTTAACAATAAATAGTTTTCTTCTACTATTTTGTTACCTTTATTGACCCACCCGGACTATCTTCCTACAATCTACTTTATGCGGTAAACTATCTTCTTCGAATATTCTATTCATTTATATATTTTTTTAATTTTTTGAGGTTAATCCTTCCATTTTTTTGAATGAATTATTTATTATTTATTCATGTTATTGTACAACGTTTCGGGACCACTGTCCCATATTCATGCACTTTTAAAAGAATTGACTCACCAGACTTTCTAGAGAGATAATCCAGATTATTCATTTATATTGCTAGTTATTTTCTCATATATAAGATTATTTTCTCATAATCATTCTGTAATACCTTTTATTCATTGGTTCAACCCTGATGAAGGCTTGAAATTCTGGCCGAAACGTTGTTTTTAGTTATTTGTGTCATTCACTGATTGCACTCCAACCATCCTCTCCTCACATATATTATCCACGGTTAGTATGAACTATCTTCCCATCATCATGAATTCCAGTTAAAATGGATATTGCTTTTATCCAAGCAACAGTGACATCACTGCCCTACGTCACTACCTGGGGGTTTACTCCCCTTGCGAGGACGGTGGAGGGGGAGGCGGAGACGGCCGAAGGTTGCCGAAGATCTACGACGCCCCCCACCCTCGTCCCCCCTCCTAGCCGGCGGGCGCCTCAGTACCAGTACGGTCCCTGACATGCTATCATGTTGATGCCCAACAGTGTAACGGATATCAGCTCGGCCGATTTGGCTGGACTCGCCACACCGGCGTCCTCGCACAAAGATACAACGTGGACCAAGCTCTTCGTCGGGGGCCTGCCGTATCACACCACCGACAAGAGCTTGAGGGAGCACTTCTCGGTCTTTGGTGACATCGAGGAAGCCGTCGTCATCACGGACAGGCAAACCGGCAAGAGTAGAGGATATGGATTTGTAAGTCGTATTAATAATTTTTATATTCAGTATTTATAATTTTTATTATTATTACGAAATATTATTCAATTATCTTTACTTAAAATATGGTCAAGTTTTTGAAGAATTATTTCAATTGTTATTTATTTACAACTCTTACTTCTTAGTACAGAAGGTATTAACGCATTGTTTATGCTATAAAGCCATTGTTATTAGTAGATTTATTTTTTTTTACTTTCTTTAAAATTTAAATTATTGGTTAATTTAATACAATTTGAGGTCAAACACATTAAATAATTAATAAAAAATATTAATATCATAATAAAAAAAATCAATCAATTTATAAAATTATTGGTTGAAATTTTATTTTAAATAAGAGCTATAAACAATTTAAATTTATTTTCAAATAATTCCTGTCTCTATAAACTGTTTATTTTTTAAAATTTGTAATCATTCTCAGTTAATTGGGAAAGATCCTATGTGGGTATAGGATTGCCAATTAAATATATTATTATTATTTGTTTCTAAATTAAATACTTGATTATTATATTTTAATATATAAAATTAATTATCAAATAATTCCTATCTCTTTAATCTATTTATTAATTTTTTTTGTCTTTAATCATTGTGGGAAAAGTTCGTTGAGGGCATATGTTTGCCATTTCGTATTAATTATATTCTTAGATACTCATATTTTGTTTTAAAATTAAATACTAGATTATTAAATTTAAACTTTTTTTTAAAATGTAGAATTATAGAAACAATTATGCATTATTGCTTTTGAGAACATATTCTAACAATCAGCTATCAATTCGTTTCTCTCCCATTGTTGCATAAAAATGAGTTTTACAAACACATTACTTTTTGACTTTTGAAACTACGATTTCATATTGTACAATCGATTCGATTTTAGTTTAAATTATAAATCGATTTTTATTATGCCATTATTTATTCAATATTAATCTTTGTGGCCTTGCTTTATTGGAAGGGATGCTTTCTGTTTTAGGTTAATTTTTTTTTGTTTTGTTTTTTTACCGCTTTGTCTGGATTGAGGTCCCTGGTTGTGACACATGTGTTCGAAGGCATCCATCACGTCACAAATTCAGTACTATTTATAAACTCCATGTTTTTCATTTGAAGGTCTCAATAGTCTAATTAGATTCTTTCATTCCATTGTCTCGTATCAATTTCATATTTACTTATCATTCCTAGGACATTATTTTGGAATGATGAAAATTATCAATCAACTTATCAATCTTCATTAACATAAAAATGTAATTTTACAATATAAACAACCGTGTTGCTAGTTCCGGCGTCGGTAGCGGAAACTGTTTTAATGAATGTCGTGTGCCCGACCGTCCGTTAGAGCCCGCCTCAGTAGGCTTCGTAATGAGTTACGGAAGGGAGCAGAGAGAAAAAAAAATCTTTTAACATTATTAAAATATACCTCGCTGGATGAATTGACAATCTCTTTGGCGATTTCATTATATTCATAGTGACTGTATTTTCTTAATCGTAAATTATAGGCAGATGGTTGGCTATTCGTGGTTGAGAGATAGGATAATTTCAAGTATTAATGGGCACTTAATATTATACCTCACTATATAATATTTTTATTGTATTATACTAAAAAATTATATAAGGTTTAGTATAGTTAAAGAATATTATAATATATATTATTTTATTATATCAT
>NW_027111434.1:217584-230394 GCF_000696795.3 Halyomorpha halys
ATACTATAATATTATTATTTTTAGAATTAATTGTTACTTAATATTATTATTAAAAGATGGAATTTATAAAAATATATTTCATATCACACGGCGTGATGGGCCTTACGAGGTTATAACAATTGAAATTTCTTTAAACAATTGATAATGTTGGGGATTAGTCTTTTTACAAAAAATACAAACCATAACGGTTTAGTATGTTACAAAAAAATATATTAGTAAAACATAATAGTAAGCAAAATAATATATTTAATTCAAGAATGAAAAAAATTTTAAATTAACAAAAAAAAAAAATAATTATAAATAAATAACTGAGTTATATCCTGAAAACAATAGTTTAATAAAAAGTAAAATAAATAGATAATAATAATAAAAATAAATTGATACAAAATTCATAGTAGAATGTCTTGCTTTAATTTGTATTTCTGTTTTCGAGATGAAGTTAGAGATTTCCTAGGTTGTAACTAAATGTAACTTTATCTGCTGTTAAGTGGGAATAAATTTATGTAAAATTGTTTGATGGATTCATCAGTTGATTCCACCACGTAGTTGGCTATTTTTTATAAACCAAGAAGCATTTAGGATAAACAATAAAATATTGTAAATTAAGTATTCAAAAAACATAAAATACGCAACAAAAATTTCTTAATGTTTAATCTAATGTAAGATATTAGAGAAGGTATTTAAAATAAAATATTAAGTATAAAATAATTAATAATTAAACAAATTTCATTTTTTAAAAAGAATAAGCAATTGGCATTATTAAAAAGTGCGTAAATTTATTTAAAATATATTTTGATAAAAAACAAGACACTCTTTAACAATTTAAAAATGAAATTAATAGGAAAATACAACAAGTAATAATCGTATTTATTTAAATTAGTATTTTCTAATTGACAAAATAAAAAAAATATACTGCAATGATTTAGTCAATGATATGTCCTTTATTACGATTAATATGTATTACTAAATTTGTTTTTATGTTTTCTAATCTATTGTATAAAATATTTTTATAATTGGAAACGAAATGTTCTTTCTGTTATAAAAAAAAACAAGATGGGAACAAATTTGTATGCACCTAAAATTATAGGGTTACGCACGTCGCTGAGAAATGCTGAATCATACCCATTTAGAATTTCATTGTTATTTTTCCGAGCAGAATATTTAGAATTTTTCACAAAAACCTTTTCAATTTTTGTAAGTTCCTCCATCTGGGCATTATTAATCGAGATATTATTTATAGCTTTATGACGATATTTATAGGCCTCTTAAAAATTATTTACGAGAAAAATAGTATTGTTTTCTTAAACGCTACCTAACTTTTTATGTGAACTGTCTTATAGTTTCACCTTGGATAAATATTTCTACCATTAAGATTGTAAGTTAAAAAATTTTTGAATGAAATATATTTTCCTCTGTTCGTAACAATTTTGCATAAAGGCTTGATACGACATTAATTTTACTATGGTTACTGTGAAATTTAACTTGAAGATGTGAAAAATACTTTAAAATAATTATTAATTTACAGGTAATTTTAAATTTTATTATTAATGTGTATTATGTCCATTTTAATTTCTATTTTAATTTACGTCGTTCGTTTTTATATCTTTTATCTTTTACAAGGTTTATATTACTTATTATATAACGATTTTACATTATTATAAATAAATAGTTTTAGTAATATATATTTTTTAAATATTTAAATAACAAATAAAAAATTGGTAATAATAAAATTTCGATTTTCGTTATTAGTTTCATAATACGTTGTCTCTTAACATTAATATTATATATTTTCTAATTTGAATGTATTCCTTTATTTCATTTAAATTTGATGAGTTTAAGTGCACTAGATGTTTTTGTCTTCATAATCTTAAGCACATACTGCAATTGTCAACTCCCAAGAGAGTAAAGATTTGATAACAGCTTTAGTGATAACGGTTCGCTCTTATATGCTATCAAATTTCTGTTCTATTATCGCTATGAAATTCAGGGTCTATGTTTCATAGATTCTTAATTTTTTATTTTTATATCAATCTTCAGTCATTACGTTATATGGGATAGACTATTGGTTAGTAGGTAGAAAGTCACGAATATATATATATTATTATTATTATATATTGCGAATTGGAGTGAGTTAGCTCAATCGTAAGGCACTGTGCAGGTCTTCGTTAGGGCTGTAAAATAATGTAACAATGTGAGAGAATAAAAAACATTAAATAAAAGTAAACTAAGGTTTGCCTTAAAAGTTTATGTAAAAAAGGATAGTTTAGATAAAAGTTTAATTTAATTTACTTTGTTTATTTTTATTTTTATACCAAGGACCCGGGTTCGAATCCGACTGCGGCAGATAATTATTTTCTATTTCACTGTAGCCGTGAGTCAGCCCTGTGGTTTCGGAGAGCCCTTCGGGGTCCACCCAGCCTTATGAAGCGGGTATCCTTAATTGGGTAAAAATCTGGCAGTGACACGTGATTCTGACTATTTTACCTCCTTGCTCAACCGTTGGTCTAGTAACCCTTACAAGTGACTCTTCATGGGTTGTATTGGTACAGATTTATTTTTTAAAATGTTTTGTTGCGAAATTTTTCACAAAATTAATATTTTATATCGTTAAGTACCAGTCTAAAATCCCAATTTTGACTTTAAGATTTTTCAAACTTCTTGTGACTTATCTGTTGGTCTGTCCTAATAAATATGCATGTATGTAAATATTATCTTTTTATGTAACAGATTGTAGTGTGTACACCGGCAACGTACAATATCCTAAAAATCAATTCTCAATGACCTTTACCTGACCGGATGCTATGCACGTGGACATCAGACTACAGGGTGATAAATTTCACCTAAATGTATTATAAATTAATTACTTAATGTACTTGTAATTCCTCCTTTTGGTTATTACTGTTATAGTAAACTTATCGCTAAAATTATGATTCGACTTTGATGCTAGAATAAAAGATTAAATTGCACACAAATCCGGCCTCTTTCTGTCTGTCCTTCTCTCTCTCTCTCTCTCTCTCTCTCTCTCTCTCTCTCTCTCTCTCTCTCTATATATATATATATATATATATATAAACTATAATAACCACTAATAGGAACATATCACACACATATATATGTGTGTGTGTGTGTGTATGTTCCTATTAGTGGTTATTTATTATAGTTAGAATATTTACAGTAGATTATACATTAATACCTCTGAAACGAAGTTATAATTCAATCATGGCAACTCTAATCTATTCCTGACTGATAAAGAATTCTTCATGATTCTAATCTTAAAATGTTAGATGTTACCATTTACGATTACAAGAGCAATCTAATTATTTTTTAATTATATTAATTATTATTATATCTTACATTTTAAAAGTACTGGAGTCCTAAAGAAGACAAGTAGGTAAACCTTATTGTATATGTGCCAACTGTTCGACCAACCATTGGAAACATAATAACAAGCAATTAATTATAATTAATAAAAAATAACGAAATTATAATATAATTAAAAATAATTATACTTACGCTGTACATTTTTCCCATACTACATCTGTAGCTAAGGATGTACAATGCCAATATAAAGCACTGATGTACGGCTGCGACACCTGGCCTCTAACAGGCACTCTAGAAAGTAGAATCGAGAGATTTGAACAGAAATCCTCTGTACAATCACAAGAGCGATCTGGGATCAGAGCCCTAACTAATGGAGGAAAAGAACTAACTGTGAACTGCTTGCAGAGACAGAGTCAATGTCTCATGATATGAAGGGATGGAGGATATGTGGCTTGAAGTATTCCATCAGGACGCTTCTACACAACAATGAATGACAAGTTGGCAAGAGACCACTGGCAAAAATCTTGATGAATAGACATAATCGACAAAGATGCGGCTTGCAGCTAGAGATAAGCAAGAATTAGCTATTGAAGCAACGTTATTCATGAATAAACTATTGATAAATAAATATTCGTGAAAATTTTAGATATTAATTTCAACAATGGCTAATTCTTGCCCGACTCAACTTGCAGCAAACTGGAAAGCAGTAGATCAAGACAGGCAGGCGTGGAGTAGCTGGTTCGGGAGGCCTAAGATCTACCAGGTCAGAGCAACCGAAAAAAAATTGTACCTATATTATTTGCTACCTTCTTATTTTCTAGTAATTTAGTTTATATTTTTTATTCATTGTGGTTATTATTGTTAAAGCCACCCCAAATCGACAATATCTTTTTGTTGGAAGGGTTTAAAATGAACAAAAAACAAACGAGCCAGTATTAAACATTTATTTGGTTCAATTTAAACATTTTAAAAACTAAAACTAAAATAAACAAAATATGACTAATAATGAATACAAGTAAAAATAAAAAGGCCTCTCAGATAAAAATAAAATAGTTGATAAATTATGAAAATGAAAAGAAACTAATTTAGAAATAAACAAAAAATAAATAAATATATAAAATAAATACTGCACGACGAAAGGTTGCTCCACTCCGATAGGTCAGAGGAAGAGTGCTACCGAGACGTGTAGGTCTGGATCATCGATGGTCCAAATATCCAACAGTCGTATTGTATTAGGCGAGCCGACAAAATGAACGCAGACAGGGCTGGTTACACACGTTCCTTGGGTTCAGGGGTTGACCACTAATTACCTAATTAATTGGAACTCATATTAAAATCGAAACACAGAAGTGGCCTGGTTATGACGATGAGTACACTCAAAAAATGTCAAATAAAATAATAACTAAACGCAGACAGGGCTACTAATGACGCTAACAGGGCCACTAATTAGTCGGAACTGCCCTAAAAAACTAAGATGGTCGGTCCGTTGCTAGGGGACGCCTTAGCAACACTCATCAGCCCCTAGCAACTGTCTCTATTACTCATTATGACACACAAATATAATTACACATTTTTTTCTTTTCAAATAACTAAATACAATTAAATTAATATAAATAAAAATAAACGTTATTAAATTAAAAACTAAGACTAACTAAATATCATTTACAAGGTAATTATATATTATGGCGTTAACAATTATCTTGTATTTTTTTTTACTTAGTCCTAATGATGGCCTGGAATTGTGGCTGAAACGTTGGCATTAATAAAATGAATTTTGTTCGCATATCCATGTATAAATAAATCGTATAATATCCACGGCCAACAACGCATTCTGATCATATATTTTAGTAGATTTATTTTTTTAAAAAAACTAATAAGCCGATATCCTTATTAGAAGCAATATAAAAAAATTATCAACCATCGGACATGAAGGCTAGGGATTAAACTTTGTGAACTTAGTGAGCGTAGGTTCCCGTTATAAATTTTTGAGTTGACTCTGAAATATTAATGTTTTAATGGAAAAGTCAGTGCAGTCTAAATTTTCACATTGGATTTTTATTAGCTCTCACGATTAAAGATTCGTAATACGTTAAATGACAAGTTACTTTAATCTCGTATAAATAAACAACTGCTTGAAATACTTTTTTTAATTTTTAGCATAGTGATGTGTTTTCCATGTGTTCAGTCGGAATGTCAGTCAGGTTGACGGGACCAGAGTTGAGGAGCACTCATTCCATGAGTAATTTAATTGCTTTTTCAATTACATGATATTTGTGGTCTATAATTACTCTAAGGGCTGGTTGTACCTATATCCGGTTAAAATAAGATTTGTATAATTTGGATTTGTCCAAGAGTTTAGTAAAACTCCATTAACTTAGCGACCTGTTTCTCGTCTACAGTTTTATTAACCAGATTACCAAGGTCACCTGAAACTGAGAAAACTTCTTAGCTCCGTAATTCCTGTCGCTAATTTAAGAAATTGTGGGTCAAATTAAATTTATATCTGGAATTGAGCTATGGGGCTTCACTAAACCATCTAATTCCGCTTAAATCCAATCCTTACAGTCCAAAATCCTTCCTAAAATCCTTAATGCTCCTTACTTTGTCACTAATCAAATCAACCATCAGGACCTCAATGTCCCCTATGTTGCCGATTTGGCCAGAAGCAGATACCAATCCTTCCATAATAAACTTCCCAACCACCCAGACCTATTCGTTTCTAACCTGGCTTCTCCTTCACTACCTAATAATCCTCCTGGGCGTCTGAAAAGAAGATGGCCTCGAGATCTGTATGTCGAGATGTTTGTATCATGTCATAATATCACTTACAGCAAATTTACTTGATGTGTATATATGTATACAGTTGTAAATAACAATAAATAAATTATAAAAAAATAAAAATTAAATTTAAAATTAATTAAATTGCCACTTTTGACAGTCTAAATCGCTGAAAAAATTCTTCATCCAACAATGTCGGATCATATAAAATATGATTTGGTCGAAAACGAATTTTTTTTTTCATTATTGCTTAACGATTAATTTTTTGAAGTCTTCCTCGTCTGTCAAATCGTCTTTCTCGATCAAATCAATTTTATTGAATTTGAAAGTTTCGGAATAATACAATACACCTTCGCTCGATAACGATAGATCCAAAAGATAAAACATAGATCCAATTGGAACTATGAAAGGTTCCTTGTATAATTACCTACTTGAACCTAAATTTCCTCTACGTCTCGGTTTAACTGGCTATTATTTGCCTGATTAGAAGGTAAACTTTTCTTGTGTAACGGAAAATTATTCATTTCATCATGTGTAACCGGTTCTAAGATGACCATATTATATTAACTAAGTTATATTGTAATTAAGTAATTTTTAAAAAAATATATATTTATTGAAATTTAAGACTGTACATTATTATACATTCAGTAAATTTGATCAGTTATAATGGGGTGAAACAGGCGTGTAGTGAACTACCCATTAGTACCACTCTAATGACGTTTTTATACTAGCAGGTCTCGTGGCCATTTTCTTTTTAGGCGCCTCGAAGGATTGCCAGAAATGGAAGATGATGCAAGGTTCGAAAATAGTGTTTGGGTGGTTAGGGAGTTTATAGTGGAAGGAATGATATCTGGTTCGGTTACATGGGGAACATTAAGGTCTTTATGGATCATTTTATTTGTGACATAGTAAGGAGCATTGAGGATTTTTGGTTGTAAGGATTGGATAAGAGAGGAATTCGTAGGTTTAGTGGAGCCCCAAAGCTCATCTCCGTACGTCCAGATTGGCCTTATTACAGTAATGTAGATCAGTCTTTGACAGACCATTTGTCTAGTAAGTGCTATAATAGTCGAAATCGACGTGCAGGAGGTAATTGTAAGATCAATTAAAATTACTGTAATTGTTTGAAATAATTCAGTATTTTAAAAATCATCATTGGGTAGATATGTAGCCATCGGCGATATCGGCATGGAACCTTTGGGTTTCCCATGCATCTATTATTATTATTATTATTAAATTGTTAAGGTCCTATCTATAAACGACTACTTACTTTTTGACCTTTTTAAATTTTATTATAAAACAGTTTCAATTAATATTTATTCAACTACTTATTCGAATTTGACTTCCAACAATATTTATACGAACCAGAAAAAAATATATATAATGAGGTGGGAAAATTGCTTTTTTCTGAGACTTTTTATTTAGAAGGCTTACTTACCCTTTAGAGCTAAGTTCTCGAGAAACTTTGATTAAACTTCGGGCCTAATAAGTCTGGACTTCTTCTTGTAGACAGTGGTAGACATCATTATGAATGTTTTTACCTTCTTTTTAAAATTGACATTAAAAAGGAAAAGAAAAAGATTACACCAAAAAGTAAGTTTATTTCTGTCTGTAGTTGGATAAATACTTATTTTAATTTTGTAACTTTTGTGGTTTTAATTATTTTTTTTTTATAAACTCATTCAGGTACATAAAAATAAGTCTATACCTTTTATTTACAAGTATTTTATTACTTTGAGTTACTACTGGAATTATGACACTTATAACAAATGGAGTTATTGTTCAGGATTATTGCCCTATAAAAGAAATGGCGTTTTGTGTCATCATTATTTTTAATTGGTTCGTTATTATATCTCTATTTTGATTTAATTTCATATTTTCATATAAAATATATTTATATTGGAAGAAGATAGTTGACCGTATGAAATAGATTGTAGGAAGATAATATAGATAGGGTGGCGGTCAATAAAGGTATCAAAATAGTAAAAGAAAACTATTTATTGTTAACCAACGTTTCGCTCCACTTTGCAGGGCTTCGTTAGGGCTGATAAGAATGATGTTCTGTTACCGACTGTTGTTCAGTTAGTACATCATTCTACGTTAGGGCTGATAAGAATGATGTTCTGTTACCGACTGTTGTTCAGTTAGTACATCATTCTACGTTAGGGCTGATAAGAATGATGTTCTGTTACCGACTGTTGTTCAGTTAGTACATCATTCTACGTTAGGGCTGATAAGAATGATGTTCTGTTACCGACTGTTGTTCAGTTAGTACATCATTCTTATCAGCCCTAACGAAGCCCTGCAAAGTGGGGCGAAACGTTGGTTAACAATAAATAGTTTTCTTTTACTATTTTGATTCCTTTATTGACCGCCACCCTATCTCTACTATCTTCCTACAATCTATTTCATACGGTCATCTATCTTCTGCAAGTTGCAATCAAACTTTGCAATGCTTCGTAGGGCTGTCTGATTAAAGAAGAAATGACAGAAACAAATCTTCTTTCACTAATTAAATTGTAGGAAGAGTGTGGTCAACAAAGGTACAAAAAATATATTTAATAGTAACCAACGTTTCGTCCCGCATTGTAAGGTTACGTCGAGGCTAAATTAAAAGAAGATACTAAAAATTTCACTAAGCGTGATTCTGATCAAATCAACCCCTTGCCCAACCGTTGCTCTAGTTACAGTATTTCCTAACAAAGTACTGCACTCCTGGCTCTTCATCGGTTGTAGCGTTTCAGATTTAATGTAATATAATCCTTTGGCCACTACAAAGGCACCAAGGCGTCAATCAATGAAAATATTGGTCCTTATTATACATAAAAAAAAAAAAATTACATATTGGCAGAAGATACTATATGAAGTAAATTATAGGAAGATAGGCCGGGTGATGGTCAATAAAGGTGCACATTATTAGTAATTATTATATACACATTATTATTGGTGACCAACACAAAGAAGATAACATTATACAAGATGTGACAGGAAAATTATAATACGCGTACAAAGCGAGTAAACTACTATTCAAAAAATTTTTAAAAGAAAGAAACAAATTAAGTTAAGAAGATATAAATTTAGGTGAATAGAAATAATAATATTTTTTTAAACTTTATTTGTCTTTTCTAGAATTTTTTTGTATATTTTTTACTCCTTTTGTAAATGTATTTTAATTTTCTTGTAACATGTTACAATGTTTGTATATTCTTTTCAATTAGCCCTGACGAAGCTTGCAATGTGAGGGCAAAACGTTGGTTAACAATAAATATTATTCTTCTACTATTTTGATACCTTTATTGACGGTCACCCGGACTATCTTTCTACAATCTACTTCTTCCAATATGTAATTAATTTTTTTTTTAAGTTGAATTAGAGACCGATAGTTGACCATGAAGGGTCAGTGGTGCAGTCCTTTGTTAGGGAATACTGCTAGACCAACAGTTGTGCAAGGAGGTGATTTGATTAGAATTACGCTTACTGGTCAGAGGATAGAACCTCGAAAATAATATTGTTTTTCACAATTTCATATTACTTTTTTCTTCGTACTGTATGAATTGTTCCGTATATGAAATATTCCGGCGATTTTTAATAATGTTTTGAAATAAATTGGAACGTGCTACGTTTTGTCTTAAAGTTTCCTTGTGTTGCTAAACATATTAACACGCCTTAGTTGATTCCTACCTAAGGAGGTTGTGAGTTATGATCTAGAGTATGAATACCCTCTGGATGGGCTGTGGAGAAGGGGCCCAACTTTTTAACTAGATCAAGTAGGCCTGGGGCTTTTCCCCTTATACGGGATTTGGTGGGCTTAGAACTTCACTACTTGAGTTAAATTCGCATCCATTTTGCAAATTCCCTCAAACTAGTTACTTCGGAAAACGTATTAAGTACAGGAGGAGATAAGGAAGCAGTGTGATAACAACCTTTATCTTTGTTATCAACTTTAGAATCGATATGGACCTGTTAAAAAAATTGTTTCGATATTATGTAAACTTTTTATATTTATTTTTGAAATTTATATCTCTATTAAATAAAATATACAACTAGTGAATATAATGTGAGTTATTTTATAACAGGATGAAGTCAGTCTTGTACTTGTCATCTACCCTCTGTTTGTACTTTAATGTTTTATTTTATTTTTTTAAATTGATCAAAGTATATTCATTTTTATTACTTACTAACGCTAATATAGATGATTATCTATTTAAACTAGTTAGTCACAATCATGTCCAACTATTTAAAAGTGTTTGAAATTATTGCGGGCATAATTTTTTTTTTTTATGAATAAGGAATAACACTCTATTTTAGTTCTCAACACATCATATTTACACAATATATTTTTGTAATAAATGAAAGAGATAATTCATAAATGTTAAGCTAAATTGAATCGTTCAACCAGATTTATTTTTAAATTTGATAACTTACTGAATGTGGTCTGAGGAGAGGGGTACGGTCAGGAGGGAAGGAGGCTAATAAGCGGCACTTATTTTATTGAGCCAACGTTTCGCCCTAAATTTAAGACCTTCTTCAGGGCTAAGATATCGACCATATTAAAATTTAAAAAATAACAGAAAAAATGTGATGACAAACTGTACAAAAAATATTATAGAAGAAAATGAAAGAAAAATCAAACTTGTACATATATGTAAATAATGAAAAAATAATTTTTTTTTTCATTATTATATATATGTTCCTGTTTGATTTTATTTTTTTTTTCTTTATTCATATTTTCATTCTGTTTTTATTACTTTTTTGTTGTACTATTTTTATTTTGTCTTGGTTGTTATGTAGTTTGTAAGCCATAAAGAAGAACTACAATTCAGGCCTAAACGTTGACATAATAAAATGGCAACCTAGGATCTTTTAAAAATCAGTTATAATATTAATAATAATAAAGGCTTAGCGAACCCGAAGGTTCGATGCCGATACCACCAAACGCTCTCTGTATACATCCTTCCATCTACGTTTCGGTCTACCCCTCTGACGTTTCTCCGTTGATTCAGTGTTTATTACCATTTTAGGGGTCCGCTCGTTGCTAAGCCCTACATTTTATACGCCGTAATGCTATAACTTGAATTATATTTACCGGGTGTAGGTTCCTTAATTCAGCGTTGTGTACGCTTCTAAATTCTCCAGTTAATTCATCCTTTTTCGGTCCGAATATTTTACGTAATACTTTATTTTCGAAAACCCTAAGACGCTGTTCTTTCCTTAGTGTAAGAGCATTTCCTAGCTTTTATTTCCTCATCAATTTCGTTTTTTCTAGTTACCGTAGAATCTAAATACTTAAACCTACCTGTTCAAACGTATTTCCTCCTATATCTACATCACTGAAATTACTTGCATTCCTACTGCTAACCATGTATTTTGTTTTATGCGTATTTATTTCAAGTCAAAAAATCTGTTAGATT
Organism: Halyomorpha halys; assembly: GCF_000696795.3. Lineage (NCBI taxonomy): Eukaryota > Metazoa > Arthropoda > Insecta > Hemiptera > Pentatomidae > Halyomorpha > Halyomorpha halys. The sequence goes on from NW_027111434.1 coordinate 229,095, forward strand.
AATCTAAAATTGTTCCTATATATTTTATATACAAAATGATGGTGTTTATAATTTATATTTTTGTTACTTATTCAAGGCGAAAATCTACGTAAATGGTGTAAGATTTTTTGAATGAACGAAGGTGGAATAGACACTCAAGTCAGTCTGAATGGGGCGTTCAATTAATTTATAGAACTTGCCCCCTAGTTCGTCGAGGCCATCAATGACGAGGTTGAGAGTTTAATGAAATGATGTAGCGTGTATTTTTTATGAGTTCGTTTTGATCTAGAATTATTTTTTATTATATTTTTATGGCTAATTTTCGTCTTTTTTTTAAATTGAATTTTACTCAATATTTGTCAGATTAAATTTTATATCGTTTATTTATTTAAATATATAACACGCGATTCAATCAGTGTTATTGTCATACTTAACTCGTCTATGTTTAATTAATTAATTGAATTAAAATAAACGTTGATTCAATTCTTTCAAAAGCAATTATGAATTAAAGGAAAAAATCTGTCTATAATATTAATTATTTAAATAAATAAAAACACTTGAAAACACTTTTTATTGTAATATGATAATTCCAATGTCTACAGAAATAGTATATCGCGGTTTTATTATTTTTTTTTTTTTATTTAACAATGTTTGAGATACCGTTTCTAAAAAAAATATGAAGCTGTAGTTACAAAGTAAAACTATTTAATGGTAACAGACGTTTTGGCTCACTTTGCAGGGCTTCGTAAGGGCCAAATAAAAACAATACCAACATTGTAAGATGTAACAAGAAAATTGGAATATATATTGAAAGATAGTTGTATACGTTTTTACTATCTTTGTATATGTATTCTAATTTTCTTGTCACACCTTACAATGTTAGTACAAGAGCCCAAGAGGAGAAAAAATGCAGTTATTTCAGCCCAATATTTGATTACTTAATTGAAAACTAGGTATAATTACTAGTCAAAATTGATGAGTCTGCAAAGTATAGGTAGGAGGATTAAAAAATGGCGGCTGTTTCAAAACGTTAGAAATAATTAATGTTTTATTCAGAGCTCTATATATTTACAACTACCAACAACAATAGAAAATCTAAGAGAGCATCATTTAAAGTAGAGTAAATTTGATAAAATGTAAGCCATGATAGAGCTATTTACGTTCAATAGTTCTCGAGATATAGCTTTTTTAAAAAGAAACATTTTTTAGTTTTTCATAAATCAAACTTATTGTCCGAACAACTATAAATCAATTTATTTTAGCAAATTTCTTGAAAACTATTATTCCCATGAAGATAAAGGTCATAAACTACTTTATAATA